>NW_027116002.1:478957-486692 GCF_000696795.3 Halyomorpha halys | reverse complement strand
ACAATATTAATATATGAATTATTCTCAATTTTTTTTTTTAATTTTACTAAATTTTAAACAAATATAAATTAGGATAAACTCCAAATATTTTCCAGATAAAACATACTGACATTTCAGAGTTCTCGACTATTTGTAGTAATGATACAATAAATAATAAATATAATTGCACACCTATTTTACGATTATTTAATTAATTATTAACCTTAATTAAAATATTAGTATGTATTACCTTGTACTAACAAATTTTTTATATTACATATACAAGTTGCTCCCTGTGTCCAATTTATACAATCTTATTTCGTCAAGATATTAAAACAAACAAAAAAAGAATTTCCTAAAGCAAAAAGAAGCCACGTAACAAACTGAACTATGTTTTTTCCACTCAGTTCAAAGGAAATGAATATTTTCTAATCCTTATTCTGTATTCGATTTTCTTGACCCTTCCACATATTTATCAACTGAATAATTTTCAAAACATTTTTTTATGTATCGGAGTCAAAACGCACACTGTTTTGTGAATTTGTTTTTAATTTTTCATTTCATTCAAAGTTTAATTTATTTATAATATCTACACAATGGTTTGTTAAATTTACCACATGGGTTTTGGTTTTATCTTAAGTGTATTTATCGTAGCATAGATGGCTCGTCTTGTTTTTCTATTTCTTGTGTTTTTCCCTGTCTAAAGTTTTTGAATTTTTAAAAACAAATTTATGATTACTCATAATGCCGTTATAAACCAAAGCTTTATTTATTTATTTATTTTATTTTGCAGTCTTTTAGAAGTGTATTGAATCTACATCATATCACAAAACTAAAAATTGTAGTAAGAGCCATCGGAAATCACTAAAAAACGGTATACAACCTCAACAAAATCAAGGATAGCTAGATTGAAATTAAAAATAAAAGTAAACTAAAACAAAATTTTAGAATTCATGCCATAAAAAAAAAAAATGCAAGTATTACAGGAAAAAACAAAACAAAATAAATACGCAGATTTTGGTAAGATAGTGCAGCCATATAAAAAGACAGTTACAACCAACTTTAATTACGTAAAGCGAAAAAAAAGTAAAGTAATGCTGTTAAATATAATTAATTAGCAAGATAGGCTATTTTTTTTTGTTAAAAAAATTAGACAGAACTATTTAATACATTGAATATACTTATTACATATTTCACTAAAATAAGTCCAAAGTATATAGTTGATGGAAACGTTTCAAACAATAACAAATCCATTTCCTTTATGAACAAATTTAAAAACCACAAAGAAGGAACATGATAGATAACTCTTAAAAAAAACAGAACAAACATCCGAAATAGCTTCAGAACGTCAGTTAATTAAAATTCCACTTTGAAAAACCGGTAACTGCCACAGAAAGAAGAAGGACTTGAGATCCCATCTCTTGGATAGGACGACGTGGCCTTCCGTTTTTACATAGAGATTTGTTTTGTTTCATTTTTATTTATCGAATTCTTTGGACCTAAGACAGCTGCCCAAGGCCTGGGATCTTCCGGATAGTCTATGTCACACTCCTTGGAATCTAGTTTTTTATTTTTTATTATTTTTTTTTTTTATAAAACCTTGCCTCTGTTTCTTTTCGAAGCGAAAATTGTCCATAGTCTTTTGTATACAACATCTGGCGAGACCAATCATATGAGAAACTTTGAATACGTTATTACATGGACACACATATTTTAAATATATAATGTGCAATTATGCATTGATTGTCAACTTCTGTCAATTGTTTGTCAATCTCAAACCTGCAAAATATTAACTAAAATGTCTAATCTAGATCTGCACAAATGTTTTTTTTTTCAAAAAGTGTTATAAAAAATAAATAATATTTTTAAAATGGAGGAAAATTGATAAATATGGATTTACAGAATGCAGACAAATTATAAATATTTTTTATCCGAAATTCGCACTTCTGCTCACATCTGTGGGCTCACCATCGATATATGTATATACCACTACAAATATTAACAACATTATTGCTAAATTACGCAAGGAATAAATACTAGATATTATTATAGCCTTATTAATAGAATAATTCTTGATTATAATAGGAAATATGAATCAATTCATGAATTGAACAAATATTTTAAAGTTTGAAATAACCAATTCAACATTGATTTATTTTAGATTGATTAATCTATTTTATATTAATCTGAAGATTATTTTCATTTTAAAATTGGACTTAAACGCAGAGGAAACAATGAAGTTCAATCTACTTAAAAAAATTATAGATTTTTCCCCAATAGAATCTGCGATGCATAAAATTGCACAAAATAAAAAATGACTTATTGAACAAAAGTATTACAAACTGTACACTAATGATGAGGATATTTAACCAAAATGAAATAATTTAAAGTAAGATTTATGCCAAGGTTATTGTTTTGCTATGACGATAAAGAAAATTCAGATAAAAACAGAAAAGAAGCATTTGAGAGAGAAAAACTGTATATTCATCAAATCATCAGAAATTTTGGTCAGTAATTGGCAGAATTCCTGATCTGGAAAGAATGTAATATCATAGATCTTTAATTTTTTTAAATTAATATATATAATTTATCCAATGAATCTTTAACATTTATAAAGTACTACTGTCTTTATAATATATAAAGTTTTAGTCTGATAGTAAAGAGTCATGTAACCATAATTTTGCATGCTTTTAGATATTTGATTTAGATCTCTATATAGATAGGTTTCTATTACTCGATTTAATAAAATTTAAGGTTAATATTGTATGTTGGAACAATGCCGTTTTTAGTAATGTGTTAAACGGAAACTTGAACAAAACCTAAATGACCTAAACTAATTAATTATTATTCAGTATCTAAATGTGAAAGGAAATCCGATGTGAATATTGTAGGAATATGTTTAAAGAGAGAAAGAAAGAGGAACACTGTATTTTAATATGAAACCTAATCATCAGAAAAATGTGTCAAAATTAATTTCAAAAGAAAAACAGAAGTTACACTTCTGATCTGGAAGTAGTGTTAGTAATTCAATATTTATACATACATTTATTAAGCTACTGATTTTTTTTATTGAAAATATGTTTATAGTACCATTCTCATTATAATTTATAATATTGTAATTTGGTAAGAATTATATTGAAATAAAATTTTCATATAACAGTTATTAGAAGCGTCACTTATACGTGTTAGTCGTTGTAAATCCAATTTTTAAAAATTAGTTACAGCGTTTCTTATATATATTTTTTTATTTTCAGAACCCCTATAATCCGAAATAAGAGAAAATTAATAAATATTTACATATAAGTATAAAGATCTAATATTTTTCCTTTTACTGTAGCAGGGCAACATTTTAAGGAGACTTTGTAGTAAAGAGATGGCCTGAATTTGAGTTCATGGTCTTGAGTTAAAAGTGTTGGGACAAATTGAGGATTGTGATGGCACTATAACTAAAACTAGGATTAAAAAATGTGTCTGTTGCACTGGTTGTGATTGGTCACAGATGGCTCTATTGCCACCTGATAGGAGCTCTAGAGGGCGTTAGCGTCTGGAACAGTGGTTGATGTTCTTCAGCGAGTCGAAGAACTTGATATGCCTTCGTTGTGTAAGCTCGGGCACAGTCGATAGATCGAACATCTCCTGAAGCTGTGGTGGTTTACTCTTCCTCAGTGAACTAGACCTCACTATTTTCCGCAGCACAGTGTCCTGGAACTGAAGAAAGCGCTGTGTTCGGTTCCCGAGATGGGTGAGATGCGGCGCTCCGTATAGGAGAGTTGGGCGTATTATCTCTCTTGTAATTTTTTTATTTTAGCAAGGTGAGAGAGCAGGTGATAGTAGTAGATGATAGAGGCGGTAGGTTTTTCGCCTTACCTGTCTTACTTTACTGTAGATGTGACTAGATAGGATGAAATGGCCGTCCTGCTTGATCCCTAAATAAACTATTGCGTTAGGTGGCGCTAGTGTGGTGTCCTTCACTCGGAAAGAGCGTGGTAATGTGGACTTTTTCCTTTCCTCCAGATAAAATATCACACAGTCGGTCTTAGACGGATTTAAGTTGATGTTAATGTTCCGAAGTTTCTGTGTGATATTTTCACATACAGTTTCGGCGTGGTCCAGGGCTGTAGCGGCTCTCACACCGCTGCTATAGATGGCGATATCGTCTGCATATATAGCGATGGTCGCTTTTATGTAGCTGTTACTTATATGATGAGTATAGACAATATATATACTTTATCTATGGATAAATGAAATTGGTTCATAACCCTTAATGACCAGGTTGAAAGGCCTAAAAAAGCTGTGCTAAATAACCTTAAATTGCTTGAGAAAAAGTATTATGGATCGACCTGACCACCTGATCAGTGATCAATTGTGATGAAACTACATCGAAACATCATTCGCAAACCAAGATATTGTGGGGACGAAGTTTCAGAAGAAAAGTATTTTATTTTTCAAAAATGTATGCTTTCGTAATAAAATCTAGGTTTTTTTTCTTTTATACAACTTTTATTATAACACCAGTTTTATTTATTTTTTTAGTAATTTATAACTGTTAGATAATTGTAACATTGTAATAATTACGGATGTCTTTTGCAAAAGACTATTCCAGACCATTGTCAATGGTTTAAAGTGGATCAAAGTGTTACATAATAATCATGTTGGGCCTATCAGGCCGATCAAGCAATAAAGGAGTGTATATAAAAAAAAAGCTAAATCTTAAGAAAAGATTTATATTTCACAAATTATTTCAATTTGTTTAAAGCATTAGTTGCATTAAAACTAATTTCTCGAAAAATGTCAGATTTCTGAAAACATTAGGAAGACATGACAATGAAATATCTAGTGTGGAATTCCTTATTCAAAGCATTTAGTGCATACACTTCTCCTTCCTTTCCCTTCCCCCCCCCCTCCCAAAAAAAAACAATCAAATTAATAAATTATCACATTTTTCAATCTGCTGTAAGATTTTAAAACTTAACAGGTTTCGGCTCAACAGGCCTCAGATAGTAAAATCTTAATATATTCTGTTGATAAATTTGATCTTCAACTTAATAAAATTAGGAATAGAATGTTTTAAATACAATGTAGTTTCTAACAGCTCGAGAAATAGGACCATGAAAGAAATTTTACGCGATAAAAAATTTATATAATTATAATTTAATAAATGAGATTATTTATTATTCCAGTTATGTTTTTGCCCTAAATATCAAATTGTTGTAGCAATAGTATTATTATACTGACTGATATGTGCATAACGTATCCTAATTAAGGGGTGTAATTATCTATAATTATGAATGGACTAATTACAATTAATTCAATCATGAGATCTGATGTTAGCCAATCAGTTGGGAAATCAGTTGGGATTCATCCAGACTAACCCAACATATTCAAATTAATATCATGTTATTATAATTCCTGATAATGAGAGATGTGCTGTCAGGATGATGTATGACTCCATGCTCTTCGGCTGTTGCAACTCTCGGTGTCAAGGGTGTCAGTTTGATTAGTTGAAGATCAGTACTCAATCTCTTGCAACATTTTAGATGTGAAACACCGTAGTGTATTACACTGATCGTTTTGCCCTATATTTATTTTCAATAAGAATAATGATAGATAAACATATATAACAGAGAAAATACTTCCTGAACCCGGTAATCACTGGTCAAATAGTCAAATAAAAATAATCAAAAAGTCTACATCTCTCCAGAGTAAAATTAACATTTTATTTTTAACATTTCTCCTCAAAGTTGTTTTGTGTAAGAGTACTCTCTAATGTGGTCCTTCGACTCTAGTATCTCCAACCCTTCTCTCACTTCAGGCAAAAATGTACCCTCTCTCTCTCTATTCCTCCGTCCTCTAAATTGCTATATTATCCACCACCATACTCTTTCGGATTTACTTCCAGCCATATGGTTTGTTGTTCACCATTGACGAAGTTCATAATATATGAACCATAATGGATTCAGTTTTTGTTAATTATATATAGATAGCTTTAGGGAAACAACCTGATAAGGGGTTAATAGTTCCAGGTGTTATTGGTTAGATGATTTAAATAAATTAAATTGAATTTAAAAAGCTTTTTTTTCATATAATTCGTAAAACTAGAAAAATACCAATTAAAATATATTTATAAATCCCACCAAATCACATTTACCCTTCGACGTAAACCCATGACCTCTTCCCCTACAATATCCTTTAATAATACCCCACTTATTCCTGTCGAACAGATCCGTTACTTAGGACTACATCTCGACAAACGACTGACATGGAATCCTCATACAAGACTAAAAAGACAAGAAACTGCTCGTAGATTCCGACTATTGCAACATTTACTAGACAAACGGTCTAAATTGCCAATCCATTACAAAAGACTGATCTACATGACTATTATAAGGCCTATCTGGACATACGGAGTTGAGCTTTGGGGCTCCACTAAACCATCAAATTCCTCCAGAATCCAATCCTTACAGTCCAAAATCCTTCGTAAAATCCTTAATGCTCCTTACTTTGTCACAAATCAAGTCATCCATCAGGACCTCAATATTCCATATGTTGCCGATTTGGCCAGAACCAGATACCGTTCCTTCCATAATAAACTTCTCAACCACCCAAATCCACTTGTTTCTAACCTGGCTTCTCCTTCATTACCTAATAATCCTCCTAGGCGTCTGAAAAGAAAATGGCCTCGAGATCTTCTCCTCTAGAAATGTTATTGGAGTTCTATCAGTGGGTAGATTCTCCACATGTTTTTATCATGTCACTATGTCACCTACAGCAAATTTACTTGTTGTATATATGTGTATACAGTTGTAAATATCAATAAATAAATTATTAAAAAAAAAATATATATATATATTTATTAATTACAAAATACCCAATAGTCTCTAGCATAAAATTGGTTATTAGTACTTCTCCTGGAAAATTTAAGAATTGACATATGTTCAGCTTCTAGTTTCTTTATAATAGATTTATTATGAAACACTTAAATTAGTAATCATTTTCAAACATTGCACCAGATATATTAAGAAAGCATTTTATTATTCTCTTGAAGAAGCTAGATACAGGAGTATGACAAAAGCAGGAGTTGACAATAAATGACAAAAACAATTTTCGTTGAGGCTTGAGTATTCCTGATATTTGCTAAAATAAATTGATTACCAAATAAAATATCATTAATTATAAAAACTACCAGCCAAACGTTTTGTCCGCACAACTAGAAATCAATTTGTTTTAGCATACATTATAAAAAGTAATACTCCTACAAAGATAAACGTTATAAACTACTTTATAGCACATTGAACTAACTTCAGTTTGAGTGCTAATAGACATCTGCACGTCTCATAGTTCTGGAGATATAGATATTCCACAATAAATTCACTAACAACTGATTTTTTAGTACATTTTTTATGAGATGTTTAAAATAACAGTTTCTTGAGAACTATTGAACGGCTCTGTTAGGGTTCATATTTTAGTAAATTTACTCTACTTTCAATGACATTCTATTAGGTTATCTAATGTTGTAAGTAGTTTTAAAGATATAGAGCTCCTAATAAAAAATTTTTTTTTAACGTTTTGAACCAGCCATATTTTTTTTATTCTCTCTAACTATGTTTGGCAGATTCTTTAATTTTGACTGGTAGCATAGTTTTCATTAAAGAAATTAAAAATTGAAATGACTTTTTTCTCCAGCTGGGCTCTTGGACTATTAGTACAAAACCAGTAAAATGGAATCACTTTCTGTAAAGGTAAAGTTTTATATATA
>NW_027116002.1:452189-478872 GCF_000696795.3 Halyomorpha halys | reverse complement strand
AATAATTTTATTATCAAATTTTGTTTCCGCAGTGGCAGCGTGATAAGGCGCGATGCTACTAATTCCAAGGGCCCGGGTTCGAATCCGGCTAGGCAAAAAATTGTTTTATGTTACCCTGTAGCCGTGAGTCAATCCTGTTGGTTTAGGAGCCCTCCTGGGGTAAATTGGGAATCCTTAATGGGGTAAAAATCTGGCGGTCGAGCGTGATTCTGACTAAATCACCTTCTTGCTCAACCGTTGGTGAAGTAACATAACTTCCTTACAAATTACTGAACCCCTGACCCTTCATGGGTTGTAGTGGTACAGATTTTAATTTTTTTTTTACATATATATATATATATTTTTTTTGTTGAGTCCTTTTGTTTTTAACATATATTTCGGATGTACTCCACATACGTAAGAAACAGGTATGAATAATACAAAACTATGCGGGTTAAAACGTAGAGCCCAGGTAGCAAATTAATAAATAAAAAGATGACTAACATGAACAAAACAAAAAAAAAATATTTTCAATCTTTTTTAAAATAATTAAGTTGATTTTTAAATATTTGTTTATCTCTTTTTAGTACTTCTTGCTTATATTAGATCTCGATGGTTGGCCAAATGAATGCATGTAGTTGCATAATTTAAGTATCCCATTACTTTTATATCTGAATTTTTTATCTATCTAAAATATTTACTAAATTACTAAATACATTAAAATTACATTATCTAGGTAAAGTAGTAAGATGAATGGCAAATCTAAACCATGCCACATTTACTACATACTGTATCATACTTAACCAATTATAAGCTATCTGACATTCATTTCGAATGATAGCTACGCCGGTCAAAGCTCGTGTTTTTAGTTTCGTAACTGGCCAGGATCTGTCATCAGGTGTAATGCCACGATTTAACTGCAGATTAAAATGGTTGCTCAATGGGCTTAGCTATTAGCGATAATTTTCAAATAATATACGTTCACCCTGTCCCTATTAGTTTCCAATACTGAAATCAACAGTTTGTAACAGAGATTTTGATTTCGAAACATATTTATCGATATTAATTAACAGAATTTCAAGCACAAATATGATGTGGCAACAACACTTAGAATTGTAAATGGTTGATATAAGGTTCCATTGATCCCTGTAGTTGTGGCTAGTTCATTAAACCATCATCCTTTTTCTATAACTAACAATTAATTTTTATTGTATTACTAACCTGTAAACTTTTATAGTACATATATTTATTGTGAAAAAAATAAGTAAAATCATCGTAAAATATTGTTTATGAAAAAAATATAGATTTTTTTCTCATTTTTCATGTTTAAGGTAAAATGAAAAAAAAAAGGTTGGTAAATTAACTGAAAAATAAAATCCTGTTTCTGTTAAAAATATTACTCCATGACAATACAAAGTCAGTCTGCTTGCTACAATCACCTGTTTTAGCTCCAAATTTTTAAGACAACAATTAATTAGAAAAATAAATCACCAAATCATTTTTGGTACTTATCTCAAACATTATATAAAAGAATATGTATTTGAGGAGAGTGGTCTAAGTAGTTTTAAGACAGAAATTAGCCGAAATAGGTTGTGTTTTTTCACGCTGTACAATATTTTGAAATTCGGACATATATTACTTTTATCAACCTAGCTAAAAAGTACATCGATTATCCAATTTATATAGTAAATCTATTCTGTGAATCATTGCAAAAAACATAATATGGTATTAGAAAGACAACAGTAAATGTTATTTATATTAAATATTTTAAGCTGTTGTTATTCAATTCACTATAAATTTTAAAAATGGCATTTTTCCTTTGAAAATTACAGTATAAAATTATTCAGTACATTACAAATTTATGAGCTATAATTAGTAACTAAATATTTATAAGTTACGGCCTGAATCAGCTGTTACTTCGATGTTAGCTGACCGAGGTGATCATCTGATCGAATGTATATATAGATGTACCGAACCCAATAAAGCCAGAGAAAGAAAATAATTAAGTGGGTGTTGCGGCAGAATTTATAGGTCACATGGACAAAGAGATACAGTCGTCATACGAGGGCCAATTCAGGGTTATAATTACTCGTATTGGGGAAAACAATGTTGTTACAGTTGAAAGTATTAGAGGATCTAAAAAGAGGAGAACAGTCCATAGTGAACAGTTAAAACTTCTGGCATTAACAATATTAAAACTGGAGTGAATATTTTACAGGAATTCTAGTTATTTATTCTATTTATTGTTTTTTGTTTTAAGATTATTTTTGACTTTTGTAAATATTGTTTAGTTTTTTTTCATTTTAACTTGTTCATGTATTGTATGAAGAGTTATTTTATTTTATTCTTAGGTTTAAATTAAGTATATAGCGTTTACTTCGGCGAGCTTGTGAGTTTTTTTTATCACAATGACATGATTATAGGAATTAATTTTTATTGTAAATAGTTTTTATTTTCTATGTTATTATATTGTATAGTATTAGTTTCGAGCATTGTTCGTAAATTAGTGGGGGGTGGGAGTCACAGCCTGAGTCAGCTGTTACTTCGATGTCAACTAGGTGATCAGCTGATCGAATGTATATATAGATGTACCGAACCCAACAAAGCCTTTTCGTAGTTTTGCTTTCGACGATACTTAACTTATAAATGTGTAGTTAATTGATATGAACAATTGATAAACATATATTCAAAATAACGTTCGTATAAAAATAATTTCTGTTGCCAACTCATTTTCAAATGTAAAACATTTAGTTACGTAATAGCTCCATTATTGTCTGGAGCTGACCAGACTCTGAACTTAAGTTCTTCGGATTAAATCCACAAAGAATATAATCCGGGTCTACAAGGGAAATCTGGTTGGTAATTTTAGAAACAATAACTTTTAATTAAGGACTCACTTTCATATTATGGTTTGTTTGGAAAAGATCCTTAACAAGAAGAATACAAAAGAAAGTTTCTGTGAGAGTTTGCATAGAATTACATTGTCGAAAGAACAGTAGTGTATGTAACGCAATTGTCTTTATTAAGAGGTCAACTAGTTCATTTCATTGTATGACAAATTTGAAGAACTGGACATTTTTATGTTGAATAGGACAAATAAAAGTAGTTAATTAATAAAAAATAAATTTTCGTACCGTACCTTTTATGTACCAAGGATTGGAGAATATCCGTAGGGTAAACACTGGACTCTTAACTACAGAGCCAAGGATTGAGTCCTTAAGGTATAGGCAGTAATGTTTTAGGTGGAGTAGTTTCCCAAAGTGTTGCAGGAAAAATCTGATGGTTAGAAGTACCATAGTTACCATTTATATATTTATTTGTTTCAAGGTTTTAGGCTAAGTTTGTTACAAAAATGGTTTCTTTTACTACATTCTCTATTTTGCCCAACAAGTTGTTACTTCACATAAAAGAATCAATGCAGGTTGTCATAATCGATAATGGCCCACAGTACATTTTTTTAAATTTCGCCATTTTCTCTGTTCTGGTACCTCTATTTCTCTATAAATAGAGCCCTTTGTGGATAAATAATTTAAAAAAAAATTATTTCCAGACACTCTAAAATAATAGAGAAATTTATAAATCTATAAATATATTTATAGGCATGAAGCTGGAATAACAAATTGTTTTACATACATACCACAAAGATGATAGAATATAAACAAAAAAAAATGAAAAGAAATGCATTTGATCTAAATTTCCAAAAGATATAACATATTTGCATGCACATATTAATAATAAAACTTATATTTTCTCTAGAATGTGAGTGCAATTTAATAAACAATATAATATTATTCTATCATATAAATTTTCATCTCTCATGTGAGGAACTAATTGGATATTTTAGGATAGATATATTATTACCATTTGTGAAGAAATATCAAAGAAGTAAAGTGAAGTTAGAAGGGCATTAAGATTCAGGCATTGATTAATTCTTGGTTCACTCACGTTGAGATCCTCCGTATCGTAAAAAAATAATTTTATTGCATTAACATATTATGAAATTTGAAAAATTCTAAAAAATATTTTTATATAACCTTTTTCTCCTTTAAATAAGACAAATGGGCTTCTTCCGAGATTTCGGCCCAGACCTCAGTTCTTAGTTCTCTACTGGATTTGAGTGAAAATAGATAAAATTTGTTTCAAAAATTAATTTTTGTCACGTTTTCGGATCTTACCTAAAGGGTTTACTTAACTTTCCGTATATGATCAGATAGGAAATATTACAAAAAATGGCTGTTATTATTGAATACCAAGTTCATTACTCAGATTTCTTGATAAAACGGTGGAAACATTTATCATATGCTCACCAACGTTATCCTTCATCCATTATCCTTCAACAAGATCCTGATGGACCATATTCCTTCCCAATAGGGTCAAGAGCTACTTCAACACTCCCTCTTGCTCAAACTTACTGAGGTCAGTAGAGGTAAACCCCGTTTGTCTGAGCGGACGTTTTGTGGCTTCTGTCTGCAACTGCTCTTAGCTGTGCAACCCGTACTCGTTCTGTGCAGCCTTTTTAATTCAGTACTGACGTTTCGAAGTATCGTAGATTACAGAAGACGGGACACGAAAAGTTGTTTACTTGTTAAATATTACAAAATCAAAGTAAGTGTCTGACATAAAAATCCTAACACGATGTTCTTTCAAAAGTGCAAGTAGCCACCTCGTATAAGTAGTAAATAAAATAGTTAATATACCTCTTAATTTCAGAACAGTAAAGTGGAACTGCATTAATTTAAATGTAGACAATAAGATTGAATACTCTTGCATATCTATTTAATGTCTAGTTGTTACATTACAAATGCTTACCAAGTTGGATAAGCCGTGTCTATAAACACGATTTTAGCATCTATGATGTAATTTTATTTTATTTTTATCTTTTAGGTCAATGGTATCCAACTGAAGGCATACGTGGCGCAATGGAGTAGGTGTGTAAAATTTCTATCCTTAAATTTGATATAAAAATGTTAAAGTCCTCCAGGCCAGGGAACCCAATAATACAATAATAAACAAATATTTTCATTTTTCTGTTGTTATAGAAATGCTTATTACAGGGTTTCTCAAGGAAAGAATAACGGATATAAACTTTGTTATTGGAAAGAATACAACAGTTTAACGAAAGATAACGAAGCCGTAATGCAATCGGGAAAGATCGGGCGATCCCGGCGTTACCGTTCGATTAGGATTGCTCTATTTTAATCCCCTATTTATTCAAAAATTTGGGATTCTTTTTATTTCTAACAATGAGAACTGATTTTTCTTTCAAATAAACAAAGGTAATTTTATATTGAAAGAAGATAGATGTTCGTATGAAGTATATTGCAGGAGGATAGTCCAGGTGGCGATTAATAAACGTATCAAAATATTAAAAGAGAACTATTTGTTGTAAAACCACGTTTCGCCCCACTTTGCATATTCGTCAGGGCTGTTAGAATGGACTGCTGCAAACAACTCATTTGACGCTGAAGAAGTTAAGTGGTGCGAAACATTGGTTTACAATAGAACTATTTTACTTTTACAGTTTTGATACCATTATTGACCGCCCTACGAAATTACAATCTTAAGGTATTTCAGAGATAAGATTTTTTTTAAATTTTGTTATTTAATTCCAGTTAATATATCGCAACAAGGATCAAACCTACCTGATATTAATGGACGTTTAGTTTCATATTGACATGGTGAGTTTAATCAAAATATATTTAGTTGTTTTTTAGATAAACGTTGCTGTCACATTCCATAGATATACACTCCTTATAATACACTACCAGTATAGCTTTTCATCGTTGATCTAGGCTGTTCGCAGCCACGTGCAAACAATTTAGCGAGACTAGTTTTTTATAAACTCAGGAGACCTCAAAACGTGAATTTCCATTGAAAACACGAATAGAAATTTCAAACGATTGCAACACTATCTTTTACTGTATATTCTATATAATAAGTAAGTGAAAGTAAAAATAGGATCGACCATTCTTACTCCTGTAAAATGGTCTGAAGAAGTTTGATGTGTGATTGATCTTTTTGAAATTTAAAACGTAAGTTATTTTATTGGAGAAGATGGTCGGGGGGGGGCGGAGGTGCGGTCAGCAAAAAATACAAAAAATGATTTATTCGCCCCGACGTTTCGACCAGAGTATCAGTTCTTCATCAGGGTTATAAAACAAAAAGAGATAATAACCATCATTCCGGGAGACATGAAATAATTAGCTTACAAATATCTCCACAATTACTAAAAACTAATAAATATCACAACTAAACAAACTAATATCACAAATCTAAACTAATTTAAACAAACTAATATCACAAATCTAAACTAATTTAAACAAACTAATATCACAAATCTAAACTAATTTAAACAGACAAATATAACAAATATCTATCTCCACTTATTAGTCTACGGTCAACTATCTACACCTCCTTGAGTTATTTGATTATCCTTCGGCAAGTATAGAACAATATTTGTGAAGAAAATAATTTATTCTAAAATTACATTTTTTAAAAAGATATTATACTCTTTAGTTTTGGTGCGAAATGCAAATAATAGTTTGTATTCGTGTGTGACTGAATCGGATATTCCGGATATAGAACAATGGAAAATATGATCAACGAAAAAATGATGAAATCAGTAAAGTAAAATTATAAAGGAAGATGATGGTTTTTTAAGGAGATTAGGATTGTTCAAAGAATCAGATGATTAGGTGGATTATTTCATTGATAATGGAGTGAGATTTCAGACAAGTGGGATTTGTGGAGTGCATTCCGGATTTAGAATGATTGCAACATCAGATATTTGCGGTTGATATTATTTGTTCTTTGACGATATATATTTTTTGTAAATATAATTTTTTTTTCAACAAAAGATTTTAGTTTGGTAAAGTTAACGTTCATTAAAAAACTGATAGATTTGTTCACTTAGATATTTTGATTTCTTTTCAAAAATAAGCTAATATAATAACATAGTAATAATTATAATTACAAAACAGCACAGTTATTTTGTATAAATATTGAGCGTTACACAAGATACACTTACCATAAGGAACTTCCTTCACAACCGTTACCTCGACTCCCGGAGAATATGTATTCAGGGACTCACTATCTGACAGACGCCATAGACAGGGGTTTAGCATACATAATGTAATACATAAACTAATGTACTGATTTAATTCACGATTTGTATTTAAGTGGCAAAACTCCTCTTCGTTGCTAAAACGCTTTTGGCAACGGATGGTCTCGAAAGTGTTATCCTTTGTCTATCATTCGCGAAAATGGAAAATGGAACGTTAAGGTATCGAAAGAACCGTTCCTTAAAAGAGGAATATATTTTTTTATTTTATTCTTCACAATCGAAGGTATGGAAGCTATTTGTTGAGGAAGGAAATGAAATAAAAAAACAGATTTTGTAAAAATGGTCCATTATCAATTTTATCAAGTTTCATTTACTACTTTCGCTTATGCATCAAGATACACTTATAACAGCTCCTCCCGTAGATTTTACTGTAAACATCAAAGTGAAATTAAAAAATCAAAATAATTAGTTTTACATGTTAAGCACTGATCTTGATCATTCGATTAGTAATTTTTAAAACTGAGAAAGGTCAAACTATCAGAATGTATAGAACCCATTTCTATTTTTTTTCTCTCAAACATGGCTAATACATCACAAAAATTTCAAAATGGAATATTACGCAAAATAGTAAAAATATCTATAAATGATTCGGGAAAAAATATGATAAGTCACAAGATATAAAAGTTTCTTAACAGCTATTTTGAAAAATTATATAATACTTATTAAATATTTTTACAGTTCATATTCGATAATTTTATAAGTGTATATGTTTGAATTGTGGTGTTTAGACAAATAAAGCTCATAGATAACCTATAACAAAACAGCTATTGTTATTGTTATTGTTGTTATATATAATCTTCAAAATTGATACTTATCACAAGATTGCCCCCAAGCTATCAATATCTTCGTCAAAAGAAGTGTAAAATTCATAAAATGTTTAATACGCTTTCATTATTTAAATGAATACCATTCTAACTGAAGACATGATGCACCAGTTAGAATGCTGGCTCTTGACCCGAGGGTTGACCAATTTCAAGTAATCCAGAAAAAAGTAATTTATTGTTCGAAAATTTTATAATTTTATAATACTTATTGCTATTTACAACTGTACATTATAATACATTTAGTAAATTTGATCTTAGTTAAAAATGGAGTGATAGAGGCGTGTAGAGAAACTATACATTCGTAGCACTCTAATACATTTTATAATAACCTGTTTTTTTTGTTGTTTGTTTTTTGATTAAATTATTTTTAGGGTAAAAACGAGAAAATGAATAATATAACAGTACATCGGGGTTTTGAAAACCAAACAATATTTTATTCTCAAACTTTGGGGGTAATTATGAACTTAAGGTGAGAAAGCTGTACTTCCCTGTTATGGAAATCATGAATTGGGCTCCCGTTTTTAATAAGCAAGACTAACAAATTAAAAGTGATGATGATAGTATATTTAATTTCGGTTTTATCCTATTTTTTTATTTTTGTTTAGCTTACAAATAAGTAAGCTTTATTTCTTCATTTTACATCTATTTTTGAAAAAATCGACTACTATCTTACACTCATTATAGTTGAACTATCTAAAATTCTATTTTGTTTCTCGTTATCAACCAGATATGCTTAATAGATAATTACAAGGAGATTAAAAATATATTATGCAGAAATTAGTTAATTATAGATTTATGTATTATTTAATACATGACTATGTTATTATTTATGTAATACCACTGATAGAAGAAAGAGGGCAGTGAAGGGAAGAGAGATAAGCCTACGGACAGAGCGCTGCATACAGTAGCCCAATTGAAATCTATTGACCCATTTGTTAAGGCAGGGCACCAGATACACATTTATGGCTTTGCTGATCTGGCCAATAGCGACGCTCAATAGTTAACTAGAATATTATTGGGAATGAAATATGATCTCATTGTCTTGTCTCGGGTAATTCAATTATTTCCTCTGATATTTGGGCTTCCAAGATAAAGTAGTTAAAAAAGAAAATCGATACACGTCTACCTTCTTCATAAATCACAATTATCCTAACATGTTAATTTCTTTGTTAATGGTGAATTTCACTATGTATACGGTTTAGGAAAAATGAAAATGATAAATAATTCCTACATATGTAGGGGTGTAATTAATTTCAAAAGCATACGGCATATCGCAAGTCCGGAAGTGTAACTCAACTGTAAGCTTTATGTTAGCTTAATCGAAAATGCATTTACTAGATGTTTTTAAGTCGAAAAAATTATACATATATATTTTAAAAGTACAACTATGTGGATTTACAAACGTCTAGTAAATCCATTTTTGCGCAAGATGCATGCCAAGACAATTAAATTAATTTAAAAAAACATTTAAAGCTGCATCATTATATAATTGAAGCCTACATCTTTTGGAGATTCATTAGATTTATCATTAATATTCATTAAATTGATTTAAAATAATGTCGTTTCGTATATTACTGTTTCATGCATTGATTCCATAATGAATCGGTTAAAATATTTCGTTTTGGAAAACTAAAACAGATTTATACTATTATGAATACTTTTTTTAGTGTTGGTCATCAATGAATACCAATATTTCAAAAATAATCATTCACACGTTTGTAATTAGGAATTAATTTTGTTTTATAATTTTTTATCATAATTTTAAATAATATATAATATAATATAATAACATAATTATTATCTCATTTTTTAGTTTCCCTTCAAAAAAAGTAATATATTTATTAAAATATATATTCAATGTATTATGAATAAACAATAAGCTCATTTTTCGAATTAGGAAGTATTAAAATCATTAGAGCAAATATTTAATTTACACTTAATTTTAATCTTTGCTATATTCATTACATTAATTCATTATAAAATCGTTAGCTCATGGTTTACAAAATTTAGTGAGCTTTGGCTTAGTCACGATTATATTGACCTTCTCGAATACATAAATAATTGATGATATAATTCGATTTAGGTTATATGCAGCATTTTAGGGGAAAAAATGATTTTTCATGAAAATATTATTTTAACTAATCCTTTCTAGATAGTATTTGCTTTAATTTTTCCAAAAATAAAATCGTCACAGCTTTTACATGAGAAAATATGTTCTCTAGTTTGAAGGAGTCAAAATACTTATAATTAAATTTGATTTTTCACAATTTTTTATATTTATAACCTATAATTAGGAGGGTGGCTCTTAGCCGAGGGTCCTTCCATTTCAAGTGATCCAGAACCAAAAGTAGTTTGTTGATTGAACATTTTATAATAAAATGATTTTTATTGTTTTGGTTTGTTGTCCTACATTGTTGTGGCGTAAAGTAAAAAAAAATTAACTTTTTCCTAGCGCCAATGCCAGCTTTTTCTTATTTCTTTCAAAAAACAATGATTTCTATGGATATGTTTTATAAAATAAAAACCATTTTAAAGCTAAAGTTAGAACACTGATTATTTTTACAGATGAGCCATCTATTGAGCATTATAATACTGTCCGAATTACATGTTAAAGCAGCCTCTAGTATGGTTTTTGATCTCTTAAAATAAACAAAAACAAAATATTAATAATAAATAAATATTGTAGCGTGTAATAATTTTTTTTCCGTTCTCTCCATTGAAAATAAGGAATAATTAGGTACAATGATGTCAGTTGAAGTGTGCTGCCTTCTTCTACCCATGGATATTTTAAGGGCTTTGTCGAGTGTACACTGTGTGTGCAGAATCGATGGCGCCGTATGCGCATTGAAACTAAGATGGTCCGCTTTGCTGGGTGTCATAGTATTAGGTTTAGACTGCATTGCCCTCGTCCCATGGTAAGAACATTTACCATGGGGACATCTCCTTGCCATCACCAAGTTGGTGGTGGAGAGGCGATTTCCCGGAACAGCGGGTTGGTACAAGCCTTCAACCCATCAAAAAATTTGAAGTGTCTCCGGCCAATGTACTCCGGTACAGAGGGCAGCTGGAGCTTATCGTGGATGACGGTGTTTCTGGCCCTCTGTGCCGCTGTTCCTCTTACTATCTTCCGAAGGACAGAGTTCTGGAAGCTCTGCAGTCTGTTGAGCGTGGTTCTATACATGTATTTGAGCAGGGGCGCACCGTAGAGCGTGTAATAATGGTATATTACTATATATTATTTTACATTGTATTACAAAAATATTGGGCTTGTAAATAAACGTCAGATGATATTTATACAGAAGTGTATTGCTCATTAGTGCATTAATCAATTAAAATTTCAGATTTTTTATCTTTCAAAAATCAAACAGACATACAAGGTGTCAAAATTGTATTTTTTATATAAGAATTTTGAAAAATTAGTTATTAAAAACAAAGCCAATCTATGGATTTTTTATACAGTATTTATAAAAAGATATATGCCCCCAAAATATTACCCCATGATGAGGTTCCTGCTTACAGTAATATGCTTTCAAAAATGGTAAATTCGTCAATCAAGACAACACATTGGAATGGATTTTTGCAATTTTGGATCAAAATTTATTAAACATATTCTGAACATAATATTTATAACATTTTTTTTTCTGAATAAAATGGTTTTTGTCTTATCAAACTAGGTTATACCAGTTATGAGTAATTTATGTTCCCGTCGGTGCTGAAAGTACAAACATAAGAAACAATATCTTCTGAAAAACAAAAGTGGCTGTCATTCAAGCTAGGAAAAAAGTTAAAATAAATATTAAAACTATTATTTTTGGACTCTACAATGATGTAGGAATCCACAAATAAAATGTTTACTACATTATTAAGGTTTTGTATGGATTGCCTAGTTTTTACAAGGCAATTTTCGTAACATCATATATTCATTATCAATTTTATATATTTATATTATTATAGTATGTGAAGAAAATAAATGAACTGGTAGCGTTATAGTATTGTATACTATATTTCAACGATTGTGTTAGGAATAATAGTATATCTGCAGAAACGTTAGTATTTTGCATGAATGTTTCTAAAAACCTTAGATGGAAAAAAAAAAAAATTGTATAACTATCTGTTTTGCAATAGATAGCGAGAAAAGTTGTTTAATAGCGTACTATCACGCAGTGCGCTGACAATATTATGCGCAGGCAGGAACTGCTATCTGCCACTGCCACTGCTATCTTGCGCGCAGGAAGCGCTGTCACCAATCTACAATAGTTTTTCGACTGTCAAGGACTTCAGTATATCTCGTAGGAAGTCTATCTCTCGTTTATTTGTCGGGTAAATATGTCGTTTTATGAATTTAGTTTATCCGGTTGTAAAATTTCTTTTAACGGTTCTAATAATATAATTCTATGAAAAATGTTATCATTTGCGTTTTTACTACATCATAAGATCCTCTGAGGAAAAAATAAGAAAAAAATCCGTTTGTAAAACTAAAATGACAAAATTTAATAATAGTAATAATAATAAATTTATATTTGTAATTATTTTTTTTTATTTTAACAAAGAAGATAATAAGGGTACATGAAAACTTAGGAAGATAAAAACAATTGTATATGAGGCGTAGTATTTAATGAATTTGGCATTCCATGTCCTTTCGCCTCCTCTTGTGAGTCAAATTTCTTAAAAAAATAAACCATGCATAATTTACACTTAATAATTTTCATGCCTCGACTGTCCGGAAAATTTTAATAATTTGTAAGATTCACCACATTTCTATTAGTTTAGGGAATAGAAATCTGAGATAATTTTAAGAATGCTTAATCATCCCTGGTTAAAAGTTTAAAATATTATTTTTGTATAGTATATATCTTAATTGTCAAAGTATTGTCTATTTGGAATATTTGACATTCGAACTTAGTATATTATAATTTATCTTGTACAATTCTGTTATATTTGATAGAGTAGAATGTTTGGTTACATAACTTAATTGTAGATCTTTTTCTGTTCAAACAACTTTAAACTCCATAACTTGTGTCTATTTTTTTCCTTCTAGATATAAATCATGATCTATAACTGTCTATTCTTATCTATTTCATTACTAATAGCACCTTATTGGATTTATTATCTAAAATATCTTATGCCTTCTTAGACAAACGTTTACTTTAAATTTGATCGGTATTTATGTTTGTTCTGATTTTTTACTTCAAGTGAGATATCGTTAGTTTTTTTCCCTATTTTTAGGTATTATCCACTATTAATACTATTTGAGATATAATCTCTAATTTTTATGTTATCAAAAATAAGGAGAAAAACATCATTGGATCAATTTAGATTATTGTTCCACATCTTTATTTTTTTTTTTAAGTGATAAAAATTGTTTTTATTATGAAATATTACATTATGTTCCAATTTAGGAAAATAGTAATAGTGATCTTTTTTCACGCTATATTAACAAGAATTATGACTAAATTAAACTTTAAAATTTAAATAGTTAAGAATTAAAAATTTTATAATTAGATTTAAATAAAAAAATAAATAAATGTTTAAAAATTAAAAACACCTATGTCCTGTTTCATAATCAAAACTAATAGTATCTGTTTATAAATATAAGTATATAAACTACTTGATGATAACAAATATTAGAGGAGTTAAAAAGTACTAAAGTACAATTCACTATAATTGCATTAAGGAAAATCTACAAGGCTAATAGCATTAGTTTGTACTTTATTATGAAATAGGCCTCAGAAGATCTTACCGCTTCCTGCTAAACCGGGGCGCTAGTACTGAAAGCCAGTGGAGGATGTGCAAGGGCGCTATAGCCATAGGACTTGATTGGAAAATCTCTAACATAGATATTTACGAAAGTTCTCGGGACAACTACCATTTCTATTTTCGAGACGGATTGTAGATATTTTTGAAACTAGAAAGGTATTGCACGAAAGGATTAGAATGGTGAGTAAGGTTTTGATGTAATTTGGAGTATTTGGATAGAATAATGAAATCCACTTCATAAACGAATATCATATGGCTGGGTTTATTATTGTTATAAAGTAAAGCTTCCCAAACTTTTTTGTTCAACCGCTCCCTTTCCATGAAAAACAGCACCCGCTGGAAATTAATTTGTTTTTTTAAATTTTAATTTTGACATGGAATCCTCATACAAGACTAAAAAGACAAGAAACAGCTCGTCGATTCCGACTATTACAACATTTACTAGACAAACGGTCTATATTGCCAATCCATTACTTAAGACTGATCTACATGACTATTATAAGGTCTATCTGGACATACCGAGTTGATCTATGGGGCTCCACTAAACCATCAAATTCCTCCCGAATCCAATCCTTACTGTCCAAAATCCTTAATGCTCCTTACTTTATCACAAATCAAGTCATTTATCAGGACCTCAAAGTTGTTCCATATGTTGCCGATTTGGCCGGAACCAGATACAATTCCTTCCATCATAAACTTCTCAACCACCCAAATCCACTTGTTTCTAACCTGGCTTCTCTTTCATTACCTAATAATTCTTCTAGGCGTCTGAAAAGAAGATGACCTCGAGATCTTCTCCTCTAGATATGTTATTGGAGTTCTATCAGTGGGTAGATTCTCCACATGTTTGTATCATATCACTATGTCACCTATAGCAAATTTACTTGTTGTATATATGCGTATACAGTTGTAAATAAAAATAAATAAATTATTATAAATTTTTTGTTTAAATTTTAATAGAAATTAATATTTCTTCCTTATTCGTAAAATATAGCAAAGAAAGATGTAAATTAGAAACATTGAGCCTGGAAATTATGAAACTATTTTTTGAACTCAGAATAGAATGTAATAGAAAAAAAAGTTAAAACATTCGAAATGCTCTTAATGAGAAGGATGGACCGGGTGTGCTGCTACCAATTTAGTAATCCTCGGCTTTATATTCGTCAGCTGCAATATTGTTGACCGTGACAATTTGTAGCTATTCATCGCTCCCCAAATGCACCTGTGGCCATCACTGCCCCTCTGAATCGCTCAGGGCCCACCTGTGGGGAGGTGGTAGGGGGCAGTGGCACCCACTTTGGGAATAAAGTTTCACCCACAGCTATAAAGTTTTGTTAGTTTATTTATTTTTCGCTACACTTATGATTACACTATAATTTACACCTGTAGGCATGAAACAAATCGGTAATAAAAATAAATAAATACTAGTCTAATTTTAGAATTATGATGTATATCTTGATCTCAAGTAGTAAAGAAAAAAATCAGTAATTTTACTTAATAATGATAACTAATTGACAATATTGTAAAAATTAAAGAAACGAATATTAAAATAATTAAATTGGAGTTCTAAAAAGTACTCAAATTATTCATGAAACAAAATTAAAATATTAGAATCAACAATTATAGAAAATTACAAATGAACTTAAAAACTTGACCACTTGCAAAATATTAATAAAATGCATGGCGAAATGCGTTTCTAAATTTATTATTACGAAATAAAATTCTCTATCGTTTAATATTTCGTTTTATTACTGTAAAATCTTATTTTCCTTGTCATTAATAAATATTATAGGAATAAATTCATGTGCACTTAAAATTATCAGGTTCTATTCAGCGTCGTAGTGAGTAACAGAATCAGTTTTTTCTATGATTTTATTAATATTTTCAAAAATAGAGCGTCACAAATACTTTATAAGAACTCTTTCCATGGATTCCTTCTTGCTTCTTCCCTCCAACTTGATGTGTAACTACATTAGTACATGTGTTACTACTTATACA
The DNA here is from genome assembly GCF_000696795.3 of Halyomorpha halys. Lineage (NCBI taxonomy): Eukaryota > Metazoa > Arthropoda > Insecta > Hemiptera > Pentatomidae > Halyomorpha > Halyomorpha halys. Next base: position 463,191 of record NW_027116002.1, on the reverse strand, counting down.
ATCTTTTAAATGATTGAATGAATTGAAATCTTGTTTAACCACAAACTTTTTTCCTTAAATTGTTTGAGTTCTCTAAAAAAAAACCGTGATGGATGTTAATGAAAGTGAATATATTGCTTTGCATTGTTATATCTACGATTCCATACTTTTTCTGGTCCTATCTCTAGTGCAATATATTAATTCGGAGAAAACCATGGCCTCATTTTGGTTTGTTTTCATTATAATTATGCTTACAGTTAAAATAAAATAATTATCCTAGGAGGGAAAACATAAATGAGGAAAATGAGAAAAAAAAAATCATATCACTTGACTTAAAACGAGCGATATTTCGTTAATTTATTGTTCCTTTTTCATTAAAAAATGAAACTACGATTGTAATAATGAATTTCATATCTAACATATCATTTAATTTTTCTGGCCAGATAAGGACTTATTTATTTGAATAAGGCAACCCGAATGTTTTCGAGGAGTGGCTCTCGTAAAAAACGTATTCATATAAGCCACAAGGTTATGATACAGGAATGTATAAAACCATATTTTATTTTAGCACTAAAAATATTTTTTATGTTTCCTTAGATTCCATTTGGGGTAAATTTAGTAATTATTTTTCAGTTAAAATATTACCTTGTTTTGAAATTTGAAAGACAATAATTTTCTTTTGTGCTTAAAATATTTGCTATATCCTATGTTGCGGTTAGGGCAACAACAAGTACGCCCATTTTAAGAGGTTTATAGTTTTTATGTAACGTTTTCCATTGAAAAAAAAAATGTTTATGGAAAAGTTTGCAACTAATTATTGTATAAATATATTTTCGTCTCGGTTCCATGAAACTCTTTTTTTCAGAGTAAGAAATACTTACCATTGGGCTGATTGACTGTTTCAAGATGTAATAATTAAATTATAGAAAGTTCTAATGGTTGTTCTGTAATGAGAACAAGACTCTTCTGCAGATTAAAGTATGCCAACAAAATTTTGTTTACATTCTTAATTAGATGTGTTACAATATTGAGATTAATTTAATGCAGTTTTAAAATCATAACTGTATGAAATGTATATATGATTTTATAAAATCATAAATGTAGTAAAGGAATGGAGGGTGCAATGGGAAAGGAAAGGCTTTGACATTAACAGACATATGCTATTCTCTCTTTTCTTTTCCGATGACCAAGCAGTGGTTACATATAGCAGAGATGGGCTGGAATAAGCGCTGAAGGACCTGAAAATAAAATACAGCATGTGGGGTCTACAAATAAATTGTGATAAGACCGAATACCTGCCAGTAAACTGTAAGAGGCCCCGGACCTTCAGATTAATGGAAGTGTGTGTAAGAAGGTAGATTCCTTCAAATACCTGGGGTTGACAATAGATGGGAACAGTGAGTCGGAACCAGAAGTTAGGAGGAGAGCTGGTCCGGTAAGAAAGTTGACTAGAATATTGCACCCAGTCCTCTGGATTACCGTCATCACAACGGGTAACAAAAGGGGAATTTTAAGGAGTATTGTTGAGCCCTCACTTAACTACACCGCAGAAGCATGGACACTTAACCCAGGACTCTACTCCAAACTACAAGCGGCAGAGATGGATTTCTGGAGGAGATGCCTAAGGCAGAGCCGGAGCGGGTTGGAAGGAGCAGGCTGCAATGGTATGGGCACTGTCAGCGGATGCCAGAACGTAGGTGGCCGAAGAGACTTCTACAATGGGAAAAACCAGGAAGACTGAGGAGAGAAAGACACCGAATCCGGTGGAAGGACTCCTTGGAGGAGGACATGACCGACAGGGAACTTGAGGAGGAAGACTGGTGGGCCAGAGAGAAGTTGAGGGACAGTCTGACTTAGCCAGGCAACCCATCGAGGAAAAAAAAAAAAAACCTGCAAAAATAAAAAAAAGTAAAATCATAAATGTAATAAGTAGAAGTAATGAATATGAATGGGTCATATCATTCATAGATGGAAAGAGTCAAAAAACTTCGAAATTGGATAATAGAAGGAGAGATTCAGAGCTCCAACTCAAAATTATGTGGCTTAAAAAATTTTGAACAACTTCGGGAATGATAAAAAAATTCTATATTCGAAGATATTTTCAACATATAGGTTTTTTTGGTGTCCTGAATCAGAATCTGCTATCATTTCGGTATGATGAAATCCAAAAGGCTAGTTCACTAAAGAATATAAATATATAAAAAAAAGTTGATTAGACCAAAAATCCCTTAGTTTTCATCCTTTAAATATTTTTTAAAAATCTATTACAAAATTTTCCTTTAAAAATCATTCTGATTTTATTTTTTAAACTCGGGATATAAACTTTAAAAAAATATGCATAAATTATATTTTATTTTTGTTCTTTCTACCTATAATGGTAGCAGGGATGTACGTTTCTGAATAGACCTAATTATTACAATGACAAGATTCGGATTTGTTTGTTCCTTGTTGGAATCTTATTGAAATACTTAAAGTGTAGAAAAATGCATTTTTTTGGTCACTCATAAGGGATATGAAGTGTTCGTCTGATTTTTGATTTCGTTCAAAATGGTTTTCGATTTTTATTCCAATAGTAGAAATTAAAGGGAAAATAGGTGACAGGTGTAACTAATTCCCACAAACATGGGGTTAAAATTTCTTTTGTACTAAACATCTAGATAAATCCAACCCTGCAAATCTTTGTTTTCTAGGTTTTTATCTTGATTTTTGAAATTATTAAGAAAATTTTCTATAGGTTAAAGATCCTGATGTACGACTCAATAAATATTAATTAAAATCTCTATTTAAGTCGTATAAATTTACCTAAGTTTGTACCCTCATAGAGCTTAGGTTTAATTGTTCTTTATATACAGTTTTGAAATTCTAATAACGAGAAATAGACATTTTGTGAATTTATTTGGAAAATATGATATATACTGAACAAAGATAATCATTAAAAACTACGTTATGGTACATTTACCTAGCTTCAATTTAAGTGATAATAGACACCTTTAATTCTGATTGTTCCTAGGATACAATGAGATCCAAAATAAAAAAAACCATACATATGTAAAACCATACAAAATTTTAAAACCATTTTTATGAAAAAAGATAAACAGCCAAAACAACTAATTTTTCAGGATTAGATTTATCTAGACTTTTAGTACAAACAAATTTAAAATCCGTGTCTGTGAGAATCAGTTCCATCTGACCCCTATTTTTTCTTTATATTTCTACTATTGGAAGGAATATCGAAAATAATTTTGATCGAATTCAGGGACGGACATTTGATGTCCCTTGTGAGTCATTAAATATATTTTGTTGATGATGGGTAGGAGCATTTTAAAGAAGGAACGTATTTACAATGTTCCTGTTACGTGCTCACGTCCTTAACCGATAGAGGAACTCTAATGACATTATGACCGTGGTGGTAAGTGATCAGTGATTATACAGTGACTGCTACCGTAGGTCACAGTTCCCAGTCACTCTTGATCAACTATTCATTAACAGGTTCCTTTCTAGGGACAATTTGAACCTCTATGAAGGCTGTGGCATTTGGGCTTCTTATTAAATCTATTAACATTTCGTTGCTTACACACAAAGATTTCTTAGCAGAGGGTTTGAAAATGGAAGAAATAAAATAAATATACCATTTAACTTTTGGAACATGCCTTGAGGTTTTGAAGATTTTATTTGATGTGATTCAAATTAAAAAAAAAAATAATATTTTATATTTCACGCATTTTTTATTGGACCAAGTTAATTTTATATTTCTTAATTTTTACGTCTCGAATTCCATAAAATTTAACTAAACTAATTACAAAACTTGCATTATTATTATAAAAATAAAACTCAAGTATTAAAGGAATAAAATTAAAATAGGACGGAATAAAACAATTCATTTTCAGCACGGCTAAATGTATTTAATGTATGCTCTAACTGCAAGGTAGCAGTGGATTGTGTGAAAAATATCTCATTATTGAAAACTGTCGTTGCGAACTTCTTTTAGCATGCGAATGAGGAACATTTGGAATAGATCAGGACAACAAGTTATAAACTAGTGGGATTTGAGTTTTAACTAAAGGATGCCCATATATTTCGGCCAAATACTGGAATATATGAAACAATTTAGTTATTATGGATAATTTTATCTGTAATGTAATAAGCATTACCATTTTCTAGAGAACTATGGACTGCAGGGTTTGAATTCGGAAGGAACACGAAAAGTTTGTGAAGTGTCAATTATTTACATCCAAGTACACCTCATCATGGTACAGATGCTTTATTTTAGGTTTTTGTAATAAATTAAAAGTTTGAGTGTTAAAAGAAAAAAAAAAAGCAATACTGAACTTTGGATGTTTGTAAAGGAAATACTAAAGTTTTGGTGTTTGTAAAGGAAATACTGTAGTTTGGGTGTTTGTAAAGGATATACTAAAGTTTGGGTGTTTGTAGAGGAAATACTGAAGTTTGGGCGGCTTGTTCTCATTTTAATTTAGCCTGAGGATTTCATAAGAAATGTTTAACATAACGTCTCTTTGAATAGTTTCATGTATGTGGTTGAGGCTTGTGTTTTTATCCTTGGTTTGTTCTTGTAGTTTATTATACAATTTTTAGTAGTAAATTGTATATACTTGATTCTATGATTTTTTTAATTTTTAAAATTTTTTTAAATTTCTATATTGAGATTTACAACTGAAACAAATACACAATAAATAAATGATGTATGCACATTATTATTACATGACCATGGATGGTTTGTGAAGGAACTATTTATTGGTAGCTACAATAACTATTTTTGGATGGGAGGTTCAGTTGCCATCTTCATTTTGATAACTTAAAGAATTATTAGAAATAAATTGGGATGCACGGTTAAGTTTGTGATTATAACATAATTATATTATTATTAATCAATTTTAAGTAGAAACAATTTCTATACATATCGTTCTTTCGATAATACTTTGATGCAAATTATTCAAAAATGATTATTCAGTTTCATGCGGTTTCAGTTTGATGCAAATATTGAGATAATTGGCGATGAAGAAAACTGTAATTTTCCTGCAAATTTATGGAATAATGCCAAGGCAAATGTTGTGTGACAATAGATGTTGTGCAATGATTAACATATTTCATGGCAATGTTGTCTTTAAATTTGTTCAGTGGAAAGTTTTAATGGGAACTAACTAATGTTGATTTTGAATTTTTTGACTTTAAGTGTTTACAAAGGAATGTTGGCTTTAAATTTTTTTTAAAAAAAGAGTTTTAGAAATAACCACCAAAAAAATAAAAGTCGAACCCCCTAGCCGGATTCGAACCGGGACTGTTACTGTCACGTTGCAGTCCCTTAAATTCCTCAGCTACAAGCGACCCATAGATATTTTTTTTTTACTCCAGTTGCGGTTCTCTCCAAAAAAGTCACCGTCTTACAGAATAACATCTGTTAACGCCGTAATATATAATTACCTTGTAAATAATTGTAAATAGTATTTGAGTTTTATTAGTGTTTAATTTAGTCATATTTATTTTAATTTTTATTATTTTAATTGGATTTGTTTATTTGAGAAGAAAAAATATGTGATTATATGTGTGTGTTATAATGAATAATAAGGAGAGTTGCTAAGAGTTACTTACCGTTGCTGAGAGGCGTCACCAAGCAACGGATCATCTTAGTTTTTTATAACAGTTCCGGCTAATTAGTGGCTCTGGTAGCGTCCAAGCAGCCCTGTCTGCCCTTATAATTTAATAGTTTGGACATTTTTAGTGAGTTAACCGTCATTACAGTTCGAAACCAGACCTTTTCTATGTTTCGACTTTAATATGAGTTCCGGATAATTAGTGGCTATGAACATGTGTAACCAGCCCTGTCTGCGTTCATTTTGTCGGCTCGCCTAATACAATACGACTGTTGGATATTTGGACCATCGATGAGCCAGACCGGCACCACTCTTCCTCAGACCTATCGGAGTGGATCAACTTTTCGTCGAGCAGTATTTATTTGTTTTTTTTTTGTTTGTTTTTTTGTAAATTTTTCTCTTTTGTTTTCTTAATTTATTTATCTAATTTTATTTTATTTGAGGTGCCTTTTACTTTTACTTGTATTCATTGTTAGTCGCCATTCGTTTATTTTAGTTTTAGTTTTTAAAGTTTAAATTGAACCAAATAAATGTTTAATCCTAACCAGTTTGTCGTTTGTTCATTTTAAAGCCTTCCAACAAAAAGACATAGTCAATTTGAGGTGGCTTTAACAACATCCTAAGATTAATGTCAGAAACCATGAAAATTACCCCATCCAACAAAATAGAATAATTTACCATTTATGTTTGATATAGATATCGTAAAATACCATAATTTGTGTGTAAATTGCTGAAGTATCCTAATAATGAAATTTAAGACAAGCTCAAGCACTAACAGGCATCAGTAAACTTCTAGTAAGATTCTAAAAATTACATTTAAATTACGGCTTGAAGCCGAAATTCTCATACAAGATAAAGTATAAACTTAGATCATTTCACAACCATGTTTAACCTTAATATTGATCTGCAATATTATACGTTCATTCCTGTATTTTATGTTTACATAAAAACATTTTATTAAACTTGTTTTATGGTTCAATTCAGCAGAAAACTTCTACTTTCTTAGAAACTTAAAACTTTAAGAAGCTTCTTAAAGCTTTTATTATTATTAATTGTTACTATTATATTTATAGTAACGCTTGTAATTGTTTGACGATGGATCTATTATTTTTATAATGAACCTACTAATTATCATTAATTATATTATTTCAAATTTTTTGAGACAAGGTAATATTTATTAAATAAATCAATTTTATATCCAAATCAGTCTCAACCTAATTGACCTGGGCAGAATAGCCTGCAAATAGAAAATATAAATTAATGTGAGAAGGATTTTTATATTGAAGATGTCCCTGAAGATGGCTAGAAAGGCCGAAACGTTGGACAAATGAATAAATAAAGTGTTGAGACTGATTTGGATATAAAATTGATTTATTTAACTACTAATTATCTTTTATTAATTAATGTGAATTCAATAGGTATTCAGAATATAAAATCATAAAAAGATAATAGAAAAAAAATGATTTAAAATTCAGAATTTTAAATATTCGAGTTAACAATTAAAGACATATTAAACTTCTTCAGCATACTTAATTCTAATCCGTTTGTTTTTTAAAGAAATTTTTTAATATCATCATAAAAGAAAATTGGATCTGAAAGACATTACGCTATATTTCTAACAGCTTGCTGATGAAGACTAAATTTATTGCAAGAAATAAAAAGTAACCTATTCTTATGAAGTACATACTGTTATTTTCTTAGTGTAGATAATTAGGCACGCTAAATGTTGCAATAACAAGAAAAAGAACAAAAAAAAAGTTGTTTTTTCTGAAACGAGTGTATTTCCGGGAAATATTGAAACCAGTTTTATAACGTTATGGTTATTGGATGTGATTCAAATACTTTTTAAATCTTGGTAAGACGTATCCCATTGATTAGGAATATGGCAAAATTTTAGTATGTGAAATATGATATAATCAAAATTCATTGTAATTAGTAAATAAAAGTTGGCATAATGATCGATTGATATTATCAGAAAAAGTATATGAATTTCGAAACCTAGTTTCTTTTTATATTAGTAAAAAAATATTAAATATATTGGGGACTATTATTGGAATAAACTAAACATCGAGGTAATCGGAATTGCAATTTAAAAGAAATTATTGGTAGAATATGTCATAATAAAAAAAGCCTAATAACGTAGTTCTTTCAAAATCGTATTTGTTTGTTTTTATGAAAAGACTTATGGCTATGGGTTAACTTGTACAGAATAAGTTAAAAAAAAGAAGGTAACTACAGGTACTTAAAAGATACGAAAGATTTGTATGTTCTGCTAGTCCGCTTTAGTCTTAAAAACTTGCTGTACCGCTCTTCACTTCTTTCACTGGTGGTTTTAAATTTTATGTATTTATTTAAATACAAATTGGTTATTTTCTGAACGCACTCAGCCCCGGGTATAACAGGTAAGTATATTTTTGAATGAGTATTGTAGAAATAATAATTGTAGAAAGGCCCCTCATTCTAATTGCGTCCTTATCAGGAGTGATTCATTTAAAGACAAAGGCTAATTAAAAAACAGCTGAGACCGGTTTAAAATAAAAATAAGAAGAGACCTTGCATTGTTTTATAATTCAGTTCCGTGAAGACCTTAGGCCCCGATGTAGAATCAATGAATGACCGATATGTAACTGATCCCATTATATTGTGTCTCAAACTGCACACAATATAATATTTACGCCTATTTTGTGTTAAAGGTATATTTTATTGCGCTTAAATTGCTACCAAAATATGTTATTTTAGTCAATGGAGACGATAATTACATAAAATCAGTGTTAGAAAGTATTGTTGAACGTTTTTTAGAAAAGTTGCTGCTTACCTATTATCATAAGGACTTTTATATATAAGTTTTAAAATAATAGTCCAGAAATGAGTTTTATAATCCAAAGAACTTACTTATAAAAGTCCTTTTGATATAAGTCGTCGACAAGCATATCATAGTAGCATAAAATAGTATTAGTATAAAATAAACAATGATAAAAATATAAAAATTGCGCAAACTATATGGTCAAAAAGAACAGGAGACGTAATAATGTAAAAATATAAAATTAGGAATGAGAAACCAAAATTTAACTCACTAAAAGACGGAAAATAAAGAAGTGAATTGTGATTAATTAAAGATCGAGGAGGTATAAATAAAATAATAATAATCAAAATCAGTACCACCCACCTTTTCAAGTTTAGAGCTATCGAGACTTTGGCAGAAAGTCCGATATTTTTTAAAATATATGCGGGCGTATAAACATGTTTTTGGAGGTATATAAAATGAAAAATTGCTTTCGATTTTAGAATTGCCCAATCTCTCATCGGTTTGTTTTAACTTTTCTCAAGTTCTAACACATTGCAGTCTTTTCTATGTTTTCGGACGTGCAAAAGATGAAAATGTTTTCGATTTTAACATCGCATGCTTGCGTACCGATTTATTTTAATTTTTCGGTATTCTAATATACACTATAAGATCAAATGGATTTTCATTTTCTGCACCTCCGAGAACACATAAATTATCCAACAAATAATATGTTAGAAATCCTTTTAGTTAAAATAAATCGTTAAGCTAACGAGCAATCTTATAATCTATAGCATTAAAATGAAACGTTACTCAAGTAAAAATTATGTTATGCATAAAACTTTTATAGTTATATCATTTGTAATATATGTCACATAGAGGACTTTCATAACAATAACTTTTATGGTGTAGAATTTGTTTATATAAATTATGGGACAGTTTATAAAAGAACTTTTATGGTTAAGTCTAACACAAAATTCCTCATTAGGATTTTTGTAATGAAAGTACACTAATATTTTGTTCTTTTTTTTTGTTACTATATTTGTAATAACATAATTATTTTCTTCTTTTTTACTTTTATATACTGAATATATAGTAAGGACAGTATCGCAATCGTACATTTTTTGAATCGAATTTTGAACGCGTAAACATGTTTTGAGGTCCTCTGAGTCGAAATAAGGGAGTGAAGTAAAAGAGTTTGTGTTTTTTTTTTTGTTTTGTTTTTCACGGGGTAGGTGAAAATCTTCAAAAAACACGAATAGGCCCGTACCTATTCGTGTGTGAAATTTTTACCCACTAAAATCAACCAACCTACACCTGTTTCTCCTCCTCCATAGGACCGGCGTTAGGCATTACATCATGGCGGAGAGTGGCTGAGTGCCGGCTCATTGTTTTAGGCTATCTTCTGGTTTGCGTTTCTTTTGATCACTCTTAGTGCATACCGACACCATCAGTCATCTGTAGGACTCAGTATCCAACGCCTCCTTCCATATCGCAGCTGTGTAGAGCAGAATGGATGGTGAGATGATCCACACTGGATAACAACAGCCTGCGGCTCCTTCCTGGGTCCGGCCTATGTTAGGCATTAAATGTGACAGTGCGGTGGTGATTAGTAGCTTTATCACTCACCCGCTGAATATGCTCTCTGAACCGGAGTCTATCATCGATCCTTACACCGAGCTAAGTCAAAGAAGGCTTGGACTAGATCCCTTGCCTACCCGCTGCCTTGCCTCGTTTTCCTGCTGCTGACAAGAAGGGTCTCTGTCTTACTGTCTGCTAGTTGCAGCCCTACAGATGCTTGTAAATCTCAAACCGAAGCGACACAATGGTTTGCCTTTAGCATGAGCTCTTCTATATAGTTGGCTCGACTACCACTGCGATATCATCAGCAAAACTGTTTCGGAACCCTCTGGTAGACTAAGCCTGAGGACTCCGTCGTACATGACATTCCACAACAGAAGATCCTACACTAAACCCTGTCTGCGTGCTTGGGTGCGTGCGTGCGTGCATACGTGCATGTGTGTGTGTGTGTGCTTGTCAATTTTAAAATTTTATGTTTATTCATATTTCATTTTAATTAGTTTTCCTAATTTTATTTCTATCACTAAGGCTTGTTATTTCAACGTCATATTCATTCATTATATATACCATTTATACACTTATAAGTGTTTTGTTCCTATAATATGTATAGTTGTTTGAATAAGTTTTTTTTTATTGATAAAATTTTGTGAAGAGAAATATTAGCTACATATATTTCTACAGCTTTTAAAGGTTGAAATTGCAGTTGCACTTTCAACAAAAAGTCTCATTTGGAAAATTAGTACGGCAAAGTATTGCCACAGTGAATGATATAAAAATATATGTCCTGCTATGCTTAATTTACAAACGAAGAAACGCTGAAAATGAGAAACGCTGGTTTCGTGAGCACCATATTTTTTATTTCTTTGTATAGTTTTTATAGATCCTATGAATGAATACTTTAATACTTATTATTATTTCTATTATTGTTGTTCAAAAGAAACTATTAAAACAAAATAAAAGTCTAAAAAGTACTTTTTCAAAATAAAAGTGCATAGTTATTTTCAAAAACTGAATAAAATAAACAAAGTGATATTTAGCTAGGTTTTTTTTT
>NW_027116002.1:450498-452124 GCF_000696795.3 Halyomorpha halys | reverse complement strand
TTTAAATGGTGTAGTGAGTTTTTTTAATATAAATTATTTTTAACAACATACTACCAATTTAAATAGTTCAAATGTGAAATATTAAACAATTATTGGATAACAAATAACAGTGTTAAGTAAAAAAATTTAATTTCAGGTTCTTTTCATTTTCTTAAAAGCTAACAGAGAAACTATTTACCCACGCATTGCTGAGATGAAAGATGACTCCAAGATAAGATAACTAACTCACTCATATTGCCATATAGGTTCTTTCATTCTATCATTCGTACGTGCAACTCATATTTAGTCTCAGCGTTGGAGTTAGGGACCATATGGTGTAGAGGTGTGGCTAGGAGTTCTATGTTCTTCCACTATATCTTGAATGCATTACATAGGTGCTGGGTTGGTTACATGTGTAAAAGATCAAAGGATGGGACAAATAGAGAAGAAATAAAATTCAAATTCAATAGTTGTGAATTTTGTTTTAAAAATGTAAGAAACCTGTTTTTCCCATGTTAGTATTGTCTAGGTTAATTAGAAAACTTTGTTCCAGATATAGAGTATTCAATCAAAAGTTAAAATATCTATTCCTCAAAATTAAAAATTTTGATAAATACAATATATACTTTATTCCGTCCCACGGCTTGATAACGTTTTTTTGTCACTAAATTCATTAAATAATTGTTTTTTGTTACCTCCACTTAACCAATATATGTCTTTTAGTTAATTGGATAATTAATTCAATAAAATCATTTTTAGTACTTTAATTATTGATTATATAAAAATTTGTCATTGAGTAAATGGTTAAGAGCAGAATTAAAATTTTATTAACTGTTATACTTTTACAAACGAAAAAATGCTAAAGAGTTGTTAACAGTGGACCATTGATAAATATAAGGAGAGGATGGTTGGGGGCGTTGTCAGCAAATAAACACAAATAAATAAAAACTTATTTATTAGTGTTGATTTGAATTTCAGGTTTTCATCAGGGCTTAAAAAAACAAAACAGAGACAACAACCATCACTCAGAGAAACATAAAATATTTATAAACAATCAAATTTGGAAATATAAATAACAGTAAATTAAGTAGAAAGTAGTCAATTAATAGACATGAGCATAGATAGAGCCGCGGCTCCCCCATAGATTATTGGGATCCAAGAAAAAAATAATAGTAGTGAACTTATTTGATAGATGATTTCTTTCTGGAAACAAACTTTAATTAGGAAGGTAGTATTGGTGAGTTGACGTCTCCACAGATCTCTAACGAATAAAAAAGAACTTTTTTAGATCCCATTCTACCTATTATAACTTACAGTTCGCCAGATTAGTTATCTCGGAATGTTTTTTTTAAAAAGTAAATGAAAAAAACCACCATCGTAGAAGAGATGGGTAATATTGCTAGCAATCCCAGAAGCCTGATGCTCTCATAGCTAACTTGTTCATCACCTCTTATATTTTTAGATTTATTGTGTGTATAGATATACAATAATTAAGTTTATACTTAATTTTCAATAATTTATTTTGATTCCGGGTAATATAAATTTAAAAAGCAATGATTGAATTTTATGTTGTAGAAATAATACGGAAGGAGTATTTCTTGGAATGCGGGATTACATACCTTTATTTTATCCAACGAACTATATATA
>NW_027116002.1:431658-449858 GCF_000696795.3 Halyomorpha halys | reverse complement strand
CACATCACACGGAGACACATTAAATTCTTCGACAGTCTCCCTGCTTCCTTCAATCCAGTATTCCAGTATATCACCCCATCCCCCCTTCCTGCGAGGTGGCAGGGCAAGAAGGGTACCAAAAACCCTATTAACGTCACCTCATAGCTCCTCCATCTTCTGATGCACCCCAACCCCCTCCCTCACACTTCTTTGGATTTCTGACTGTTTCTCTTATTATTTCACCATAATCTATCGTCTTTATTATTTTTTATTTTTATTTTTATCTTATATGCGATACAACACGAGGAGGCCCCTCACCTCCGCACTCAAAATAGCTCCTTGACTGGATAGCTCATATGTAAAATTAAATATAACAGATAACCTTAAAATACCAAAGGTAGTAAAAGGTAAGACACAACACGAATTACTTTTCTTTTTTCACAGTAATGCACTTACTAATTCACTTGTTATTTCTGTTTTAGAGGGTTCGGGAAAAAAAAAAAAAAAAAAATTGGACTGAGGTCTGCTCCCCCTATGGCGAAATCCTGCCTTCGCTTATGGCAATAGAAGTAGATTAAGTAGATTGATAACAATATAAGATAAATTATGAATAATTAAAAAACAGAAAGTGTTGAAGGAATAATTATAATGAAAGGGGCGGAAGAAATTAATGAATGAAAGAAATGAAAAAAAACTGTAAAATGGAACATTTTACAACGAAAAATATTGAAAATTCTTCCCTGAAAACTATAGATATACGATCCTGTCAATTTCTCTAATAAAATGCTCATTTGGAAACTCAGTAGGGCAAAGTATTGCTTCAGGGAATATTTAGAAATATCTGTTCTGAAACGAGCTGGGATTAATTTAAATTTAAAGTAGGGTCCCAAGTGAAAAATGCGTAGTGCATAGATAATTTTTGTTTCTAGTTCGTTTTACCACTAAGGTCCTTCATGCATAAATTATTAATAAAGGAATAATTTAAAGAATAAAGAAATCTCTGGAAGGGATATTAACTTATTGATAATTCGTAAAGGACAGAAAATGCAATTTTAATTATTTGAAATCTTGTGTTATTTATAAGATAAAAATGGACCGAATGAAATATGAAAGTGTGTATTTAGACTCTGTTCATCTGCAAAAAAAAAAATTAATATATATATATATATATATATAAATGCTATATGGAGTAATTAAAACCTAACTAAATAGTGACACAGAAAAAATGTCTACCTGTCTGGACCAGTAGTGTGTTGACACAGGTGTCTTCCCATCGTGTTGGGCTAGTTAGCAGCTACTTCAAGGAATTCTGTAACAGGCTAAGAATAGAATGAGTAAAAATAAGAAAATTTAACGCTGCTTTACTTTAAATAGTGGCTACTCTGATAAAAAAAGAAACTATGATATTATTTTGAATTGGACGTATTCCAAAGATAGTAGACTTGGGGATGCTTTCTTTATTCGTCCTACAGACTACAGTAACTTCAGCCTATGGTAAACACATAAAAAAAAAAAAAGATTTTTTGTTAGAAACACTATTGATGCAGCGATATAGAATCATTAAGTCAGCTCAGTACAATGTATATATATATATATTAAATAAAAACTGACATGAACAGTTCTGGTTCAATAAACAAGTCTGGAGGTAGTTGGGGAACACACTGTAATAGACAATTGGTATGACTATGCCAACAATAAAGTTGTGAAATGTCACCTAAATAAAGTTATATTATTGACTGATCCTCAAGACACACAAAACATTTCGTGGGAAACTTTTCAATGGGAATTCTTGAAAAGTAGATAAAAAAAATTAAGGTGGGGTTATAAAACCTCTCATTTCTTATTTCACTGAAATTCGCTTGTATAATGAAGTACCCAGACAGACTGAAATTTATCATTCTCTCTATTAAATGTGAATATGTTTTTATACTAATTTTCAATAAATTTTAAATGTTTCTTATTTTTAGTAAATGAGGTTGAGATTAAAGTAGTAAAAAATTGAGACGCTTCTAATCTCTAGTTCCAATATTAATTATTTTATCATCGGTTGAATAATACTCATCAATCAGGGACTATAATTTATAGTTTATTACTTTTTTTATACGATAAAATAGTCATTAAGCTCTATCCAGATATAGAATAGTTTCGTTTGCCGTGCTAGATAAACATTTATTATATTTCAGTATATCTTCCTATTTCTGATGAATAAAAAATGTACCAAACACCATATTTTGCCCTGAACCCATAAAAGAGATTTAGCTTTGATATTAATTTTAAGAACCAGAAGATGTGTATATATTTTAAACATTATATTTTTCTGGAATATAATTGAGTATTCATTATATTTTTTTGCTTATTAAGTAGTTTAATAATAACATAAAAAAAAATTAGTTTATCTGGAAAAATAACGCCCAAAAATGGTTTCATATAGCCTAAGTATTTGCATGATACTATTTGAATTCCGACCCTGAATACCTGGAACATTATTGATATGTTATTGTATTACAGTATGCCGACAGCCAACATCAAACTGTGGATTAATTCATTAAATTAATACATGGTGAATATTAATGTTTCTAATATTGTATTTAGTATTACAATAGATAGATACACATAAAAGTTGTTAGGTTCTAAAAAGAAAGACAACATTTCAGACTTGTTTCTATGATATTCTTACAAATAAAAATCATGTATGATATGAAAAATAAAACATAGCTTCATTGGTATTAAAATTAAAATACTTAAAGACTTTAGAAAACAGTATAATCGATATTGTATTGAAGCGATTATTTTTATTGTATTTGTTTATATTTAGGAAATTAAAAAGGTATACATACTGCCTTCGATATATGATTGAATCATGTTTCAAACTTTCAATTTCCTGATAAATATATATTCCTATACATGTATTTCCTGGAATCATTCCTTTGTCCATTGGTCAGAAATACACTTAGATCTTCTTCAGTACGAATCTTATTAACGCAATATCCCTTCTTGCCCATCATATTTATGCGTTTTCATGTATTTTACCTTCCGACAGCATCCTACAGATCGTTTCTTATCTGATCTTCGTCCTTCTAGAAATTCATAAATTTTTCCATCTGTTGTGGATCCTCCATCCGCAAATATCATTCTCATTTTTAAATCCCGCCTCTTCAAATACTTCCTATCCAACCAGTCCTCCAAGGATTGTGTAGACTCATTCCATAAAAAGTCATAATTTTTATGAATATACTAATATATTCTTCGTTATACTCCTTTTCATATTTTATAGTACATCCTTTATTAAGAGTTTTTTTTTAATATGAATTTATTATTACTTTAAAAATCTTTTAAAGGATCTTGGCTAGAAAAAGTTGATATTTTGTCTATTAATATATGATTTTCTTTTTTGTTATGGGATCAATAGAGTTGGCTTTATTCGCGCTGTTTAATTCTAAATTCTTATATTATTCATCCTTGTTATATACCAACTATAAATTGGTGATGCCATAACATAATGTTCCTCTTGGGAGGAAGATCAGTCTTGCAGTTAAACATAATTTCTCAAGAATGAGGAAGACGATGGTGGGCCAGGATACTGGGGCAGTATCAGAACAACTAGGAAACGCAATACAGACTGATCATACTTTCATATGACCTCCTTGGCTTAAAGTAATATGCTCTATATATCGCAATTGCGAAAGCTTTCCCCACCGCAAACAGTTACAAAACTATTATTTTTTGCAATACCCGGATTTATAGTGTTTCTTCGCTGGATACGAAAAGGAACTTCCAGGATGGCGAAGGTTAGTGCTCCCGAAGGTAAACAATTGTAATCTTATCTACTGAGAGATTTCCTAAGAGCTCTAAACCTTTCTTCATTAAATCTAGGTGGGTCTAACACTTCAGAGCTCTTTATAGATTAGGTTTAGGCTGTTTATTACCTCAATATAGAGTGATACGTATTTGACTTTATCGTCTAATGTTGAGTAGAAAGATAAGAGAGCAGTTTTGCCAATCATCGATAAATAATCACTCAAAAGGGAAGTTTTTAATTTTAATTTCAATATAATTTCTAAACATTTATTTTAAGGTATGAGAATATGTATTCTCATAAGTGAGTGGGTGAGAGGCTAAGAGGAACAAGTGGCAATTTAGTGAATAAGTTTTTTTTACTATCTGTTTGAGGAAGAACTATATTTGCGCTTTTTTATTGACACAATTGTGAAATTTTCAATAATTATCTGTTATATATGCCAAGCTCATAAAAATAAAAATAATTTAAAAGACTGTGTCCGGATTATTTTCTTATTCTCTTCTTTGTCTTTCTTTTGATGGCATTCCCTAGCTTCCAGGAACCTTAATCTAATTCACCCATGCCTCTGGATCTTATCATTATCTTAAATATAAATGCTGTAGTTGAAATACTCCATCAACAATAATGTTCAAAGATTGAAAAAGTATTGTAATTTTCTCGATATTTTTGTTGAAATTATACAGTACAGACACTTGAGCTGTCCAGTCCATATCATAAGTATCTATACTCCATAGCCATATCAGGTATTTTTAGAATATTTATATCATAGTACTTTTTTTCCTGGATTAATGTATGTGCCTAGTGACTCGAAGCGTCTTCTTAGAAGTAATTTTTGGCTCACAGCAATAAACTTTGCCAACTTTGCCTCAATTCATATAAACTGGATCTATAGAAATAATATTTTTAGTGGTTACTGGTTGATTAAATACCGTTAAAGTGAGTTGCTTTGGTAAAAGGGCTTTGGTGAAGTCCTAACTTTTTATATATATTCATGTATTTTTGATCCACTTACTGGAGGCAAACAAAAAAACTGAAATTGGTTTCTACTTTGTATACAATAGAAAAAAAACACTAGTTTAAATTGAGCCGATATCAACGCACTTATTAATTTTTTAAAACATTTTATGTGTACTTAACGATGCTTAGCACTTATTTCTATAATTCATTATAAACAACCATTAATACAAGAATCATTATATCGTTTAATTTAAGGATGTAAACATGATAGAAAAGAACCACTGAAATAATAAAGAGTAAAATAAAAAATACAGACTTTTTATTTGTTTGGAAGACTAACTTCCACTAATAATAATATAATAAAATATAAACTTGTTTCAAATATATAACTGCAGTCAAAAGGGAAACAAAAATAGTTAACAACTATTTATTTGCCGACGTTTCGCCCCACTTTGTAGAGCTTCATTAGGGCTATTCAAGTTGATTGCTTTGGTGACTTTGGCAAGTCATATCAACTTAAACAGCCCTGATCTACAAAGTGGGACGAAACAACGGAAAATAGTTGTTAACTATATTTTTTTTCTCCTTTGACCTTAACCCTGACCAACTTCTTCATTATTTGAAATTAGGCGGTCAATTGTTTTTATATATTATATCATTTATCCTCTTTTTTTTCTATTGATGTAGTTATAATTTTCTAATATAAAAATATTATAAGTTTAGGCTGGTTTTCGAAGTACCCCTAGATTATATTATACACGTATAATATAATCTAGGGGTGTAATATAAACTACGTGTAGTAATTATTATGTTTTCCTCTATTTTTAAATAATCAAATATAAAAGGAATGCCACATTTTGCATTATTGAGAAAATTAATACTAAATATTAATATTTTAGTTATTAGATTGGAAATGAATCAGAAGGCTTGTTGGTTTAGTGTACACTGGCGCCTGCTTTTCTTTAATTCAATCCAAAAGTTGCTTTAATTTCATCTATCTCTACGAATATCTTTATTTGAATAGCTTTTTTTTATTTATTTAATACTTTAAAATTAGAAAATGATAATTTGTAAGATGGGTCCTTGCCACTTTTGTCTCACCTTCAAAACAATAGTATTTGGTGAAGGTTGGGTTGTAAAGTAAAAAATATTTTCTTATATATGATGACAGGAGGAAAAAATTTAAATAAATATTAATAACATATTGTTTTGGGTATTAAGATTTTAAAAGGCCATTTAATAGTAAAAGCAATAATTAGATCTTAAACTACTATCACAGCGTTTTAAAGGATTTTTTCTGGTATTAAAAATCATCATTTACTTTAAGGTATTAGGTAACTGAAAATATTTTTACTATTTTGACATGTGTGATATATAATTATACTTCATATTTTATTTTGCTATTATACATGATAAAAATGGACGTATAAAATTTAAATGCTTAAAACGGAACAAAGGAATTATTAGTTACTCACTTCTGGATAATTTGGTTTTTGTATTGAATTGATATTTCTTTTGTAACACAATTAGTATTTTTTTTTAAAAATAAATAGCTTACTTATAAATATATACATTTTTAAGTAAAATTCACTTAAAAAAAACCTTTTTAGTCAGTTTTACATACATAAGTCCTCTATAGCCTATTAACATAAATATCTTTCATTTATATCAAATTAATTTTATCTACTTTTGGGACAGAGGTGAACACACTAAAATCAATTTAAGAATACACTTTTACTTCTATGTTGATCTAAATGATTTAAAATTTTAAAAGTTGCAATCTCTCTCCCATACATACTAATGTACAGTTTATTCTGATATTTTTATTTTATTGAAATATATCGAATGTACTTCAGTAATAATGAAAAAATAAGATGCCCTGAGACGATGTTCCTGCCTACCTTACTTATTTTTAGGGACAATAATAGTCATAGATCTGTACTGGAAAATGGTTCCGTTTGTTTACAGATATAAAATTATGAATAAAAATATTAGAAATTTGAACGGGGAGTAATTTTACTTGTATGAATGGAAATCTACTTTTTCATTGCTCAGGATTCCTCACAAAAATAGATCCATAGAAACAACCAACAAATATTTTGTGCTCATGCTAGAACCTAAAGCGAGTTACTTAAACAACTTCAGAAAACGTTTTCTCGACCAATTATAATACATCATTTGCATTTTTTATGTACACAAGGAATGTGCAACTAGTAATAACTAATCTTAAAGCTAAAGACAAAATGGAGCTTGAAGTTGAAACTAATTTGTAATGATTACGAAGTTGGAGGTATGAGTTAACAAACGATTCCTAATTCACCATTACACAATAAATCTTGGATGCCATTGGAGGAGCAACGACCTGCTTACAATACAGCTTATACAACTGACATGTTTGCTCCTACGTGTTAGCATTGCGGTGATGTCAACTGTCAAGAGCATAAATACTGACTGCTATTCATCCTGGAGAAGTTATCATACAGTCATCCGAGTAACTAGATAATAATTTATTAAACGAATTTTAAGTATATTATAGTTGTAGCCATGTATACTAATAATTGGACGATAAATTCCATTTGTTGTACCTGGACTATAGTAAGTAATCGAATTCAAATTTTTGATTAATCGCTTACTTCACGGATTCATGATAATTCCATTCAAAAGAAAAGATAATTATAAAAAAATTATGTACTTTTTTTTATTTATTTATTTATTTTTCATTCTTATTTTATTTTATTTTAGTGATCATTCGTCACTATTAATTATTGCCCACAATTGTGTATCAGACTGTAATATCTATCAATTAAATACAGTTTTTTAATAAAGAAAAATCATAAAAAATATATCAGGCAATTATTATCATGCTTCCGTATGCATATATTAAGGGATTAATATAGATCCTTTTTTCAGCTTACAGAAGCAATGGATTTTGACTAATGAGGTATCAAAAGAAAGAGAATTCCTTGGAGAAGTGACGAATTTAATTCATAAATTCATACTGGAAGTTTAATAAAAGTTAAACATATAAATAGGATGTTTCAAAACTCTGATAGAGGTAAGTCGACGTATCGAAATCAGTACCCAAGTAAGTTCCTACGGAACTTAAATTCTGATTAATTGCCAGTTGAGTTTATATTCCCCAAATTATATGGTAATATCCCAAGAATACTTGAAACAATTTGAGATCAGAATATTGAAAAAAAAGTATGTTTATTCTGTCGTTTCTGAATATGTGACGGTGCAAAGGCCGTACCTACGAGGTCTGAGTGTTAACATAGATTTACGGATTGCTGAATCTTAACTATGAAACTGAAGTGATATTTTCCTGTGGGGCAACATAATTACTTACTACGTAACCTGTCACTTAAATACAACTATTATTAAGTATGGAGCTTCACACATTGCTAGTAATTAATAGATTTTCATGATAATAATATATTATTTATACGAATGAGTTTGATATCTTTTATAGTTTGAATGAATTAAAGATAAGAAAATATATGTAATGCCAGAATTCTCCCAAGAGTAAGCAAGTGACTCCCTATTTAAGAGGACGCATAATTAGAATAAAAAGGTATTGATGAAACATAAAGTTTTTCATATAAATATATGAGCAATTGAATATAAAAAGTGTTATAGGTTCAACCTGGAGTTTTGAGACATTCAAATGCGTTATGGAAAATACAATGAAGTTTTAGTAAGGAATAACAACTTTTTTAGTTGAACCTAGATACAAGAATATTCAATGATTTAAAAGTATTTGAAGTAAATTCACTCGAAGGTTATTAGAGACAGAAACAGGGAAACTTTAAAAAATCCTTAAGTTCTAAAGGTGATGTTGACCACCATTTTCCTTAATTATCTCTTTCATGAAATCCGGTTAGAAAGAAAAATGACTGGTGGGTACTTTTTAA
The DNA here is from genome assembly GCF_000696795.3 of Halyomorpha halys. Taxonomy (NCBI): domain Eukaryota; kingdom Metazoa; phylum Arthropoda; class Insecta; order Hemiptera; family Pentatomidae; genus Halyomorpha; species Halyomorpha halys. The sequence goes on along the minus strand of NW_027116002.1, from coordinate 441,209 downwards.
ATTAAAAGTTCCGTTGCTTGATATAAATAGTTAATGTCCTTTTCTTTAAAGTTTCGTTTCCGTTTTATAATCTCTAATTGTCGTTACCAAGATCTTAAAATTAATAATTAGATGGTATGTAGAATTAAATGATTTGATGATAACTGATTTGATAAGCAAGAACTAAGAGTAACTACAGAACATTCAGTACTTACTTTATTTTTTATATTATTCGAGAATCACACATATATCACACCCCTATAAATATATCATCAAAACGTAGTTTTATGTAAGACATTTATAACTTAGATTTAGTTTCGAGAAAAAATGTCGTAGACTTTTTTTTTTGTGGATCCAAAGTTAAGAGAGGATGTTATTTATTTAGTTATGTAGCTAGAGTTGTGTTGGTGTTGGCAAGTAATGTCAAATTGAAATGTAACAGAAAATGTAGTATATGGGTACTCTGAAAAAGTCTCAAAACCCTCTTTTTTTCTTTAACAGTCCAACGTTTTGGCCAATTTGGCAATTCTCAATGACAATCGATCAAATGACAGCTTCAATTAAAGATTCATTTTTAATAATCTTAACAAACAACATTGCCACTTATAAAATAAAAATCTATACCACTACAACCTATGAAGGGTTAGTTGTACAGTAGTTTGTAAGGAAGTACAGTACTAGACCAACAGTTATGGAAGGAAATGATTTGATTAGAATCACACTCGACTGCCAGATTTTTACTCAATTAAGGGTACCCAATTTATGAGGCTCCAGGAGGGCTCCAGAACCCACAGGGTTGACTCACAGCTACACTGTAACAGAAAATAATTTTCTGCTCAACCGAATTCGAAACCGGGTCCTTTGAATTAGTAGTATCGTGCCTAACCAAAGTGCCACCACGTTCTCTATTAATAAAATAGCATACCTTAAATACAAATTTACACTCAATAATTTAAAAACTTTTTGGAGACTATTCTGCCCGAGTCATCAATTTCAGTCAAAATTACCCTATGAGGCAAATAAAACATTAGGGAATCATATTAATTTATAAATAAGTTTTCCTTAGCTTATGTCTAATTACCTATTTTGTCACTCTTTACATTAAACTATAATAACCTGTTTCAAGAAAGTGAAAAGAAAATATATTTAAAGTTTTATTTTTTTAAGCATTAAATATCATGAATTTTTAATTTAAAAAGCTCAGCATATCTGTTAATACGGTTATATGCTGAGCTGGATAATTACTATTTTCAAGTAAAACTATAACTAAATTGTTATGGATACAATGATTGTTTACTAATGAATGAAAAAATTAAGGAAATGTCAGTTCTTAAAATGTTCACCTTGCACACAATTTAATTATCCCTTGTACCTCAATCAACACAAGTAAGTACATTTGTAAAACAGAAATATAAGATATTTCCTATTATTGTGTCACACATCACGTAAATCATATTTCTGGTTATTTCATTGATAAGTGTAAGAGTAATGGGGATCCCCAATCTTAGTGATATGCTTATACGAAAGAACCAATAATGGTAACAAAACTAAGATTTCCTTGGTCTTTGATTACACTTATCAGCCGAGCTCACATCATCTTCTATAATACAACTTTTCTTTCGGAGAACTAATAACATTATATATACTCATATATATATTTATCGAAGTAACCTTCTGAGGAAGCTATTGGACTTATTTACATCCCTACTATAATAAAACCACATTTTCTTAAATTCTGTTTGTTCTTTAAGAATTCCTATCTATCATCTGATTATGTGAACTCACAGAATAGGTAAGTATTTTTCGCACAACAAATTATAATTATATACATACAAATTATTACAAGATTTGCAAATTACCTCTCAGAGAATAAATTCGAATGAAGTAAGTGTGACTTATTACACTTACTTCCTTTGAAAGCCTTGTGTTTATTACTCACATTTTTTTTTTTAAAAGCTATTATTTCAGCACAAAACTTTTGTGAGGAAAGAATTGTTTTATTGATGAAAACGGGATTGAAACTCCCGCTGTAAAACTCTTTTAGTGCTGTAAACTATACATAACTTAAAATATATATATAGAGAGAGAGCTGAGAGGAAAATACAACTTTTTTTTTAGTTATTTTAATTTTAACACTAAATAGGACTGAATGTGTTAAACATGTTATTTTACTTTAGGTTTAATTTTTTTTTCTGACTTCTATTTATTATTTAATTTATGTCTCTCTAAACATGATGTGTATATGATTTCTGATCCCTATTACCATTTTATATTTACTATAGAATGTAGTATAAATCACTAAAATAAATAAATTTTAACTCTCTTATAATATCATCCAGCATTTGAATATGTTTCAGATTTAATGTTTTAAAGTAAATTAAATTTTTTCAAGAGTCAAAATTATTATAGCTGAGCCCATGAGAATGAAAGTGGAGTAATTCACTTACCACAATTTAAAAAATTATATATAAAAAAAATATTACCCAATAAATTAGATATACTGACACCATCTTCCTAATAAACATTTAACAAAATTTTAGAGGCCGTTATTTATGATTTATCACTAGTAAAACAAAACTAATTCATAAAATACGGTATCTTATTGTAATATAAAAAATAGTAATTATTTGAATACTATAATTTTTACTTTATTAGCTATTTAAAATAATATACAACAATTATGATATATCATCACTATGTAGAAATTACGAAGATGAGAATGAATGATAAAAATTAATGTGAGAACGGGATTATCATATTAACGCCAGCCAAATTCAACATGTATACTTTAAAAAAAAAATCAATTGTTTGGTTGCAATTGTCTTATATTATATATATTTTTTAAATCTATTATTTCAAGTTATAAGTTTTCTGTCATTCACATTCACAATTTGATTTATAAAGTATATGAACGTAAGTTAAATGTGTATAGCAATTATTTTTGGTCGAATGAAACCCAATCGATTGAATAAATAGCCATCCAATGTATGTTTGAATATAGTTTCATCAATATTGTAACGATTATCAGTCAGAAATGATCGTGGATTTCAACTAATCTTCTGACTTATTAATTGGGTTAATAGGTTTCATTTGAATCAGAATTTCCGAAAAATGAATTTAAACGACAGTGACTAACTACTGTTTCCCTTTTTGACCTAGTTAAGAAATATTTTAGTTTTTATTACTTTTAAAAATGCCCTTTGTAGGTACTCCCATCACCTCCATTAATTACACACGCAAACAGAGTTACATAGTTTGCCAAAAATAAAGGACAGTGCCAGTAGCCTCACATTCATACTCATTATTGTGGAGAAACGATTTTAAAGGGTTTTCCACTGAAACTAGCTTTATCCTTTAAAAAATCTGAATGGCCCTATTTATACCTATAAAAATATTATTTTAATAAACTTATTGTATTATTTTTATTTTTGGTGGGATTCCTTTTTAATTATTAAATATCAATTAAAATAATTAAGGATAAAACTATTTGGACCACATTATCCACCATGCAAAAAACATTTATGTGCTAAAATGTTGCATTAGTATTGAATATTTGTAATTACAAATACATATGTACACATAAATACATACATATTGCCTTATATTTGTATTATAATAAATATGTTATCCAGGGCCTATGCCGATGCTAAGGACAATATGGAGAGGGCTGAGACAGTCGCGGTCAATAGCTTCTATATTAGTCTTTATTGGTCAAGCAATCTTCGCATTATCTTCTCCACTAAAGCTAAGTGCCTTTCGTTTGTGACTTAAACAAATGATTGGCATTAACTATTAACCGCAAGGGGAAATCCCATGCAGCTCTGATGCACCAATTAATAATGATTTTTTCTCCTATTATTTGTATCTATCGTTAGATTTAATTAGTGTTAAGCCTTTCGGGAATAGTTTAGATAATACCATTTAAATCTGGTGAATATTTGTTCAGTAGTTTCTGCAATTAACGGTTATAATCCAAAAACTAACTTTTTTTCGAAAGATTAGATTGGCTGACCGTTTCCAATTAAATGTGTGAAGATGGTATGGTAATGGCAGTCATAAAAGATACACAAATGTTTCTTATTTTATTTTTCTAAATATTTTGATTTATCCCTTTGGTATTTCATACGCTTTATTATTATTTTTTCCTTTCTTTTCTTTATCTTTTTATTTATTTAATATTTGTGTTTAAATCTAAAATCTCTGAACTCTTTAAATTTGAAATGATTAATGATTTTAAAATTTAGTTTAAATCTTGTTTGACAGCTTATTCCTTCTTAAAAAAATTAAACCAATTTTATGTTTATTTATCTTTTAGAATCACTGATACTCTTTGCCCTACTCCTAACCTACTTAAACCCCTAGAGCAAAAGGGGCATTCTTGGAAGATATGTCTGACATTAAGTGTGCTATTAAAATATTGGCACTATAGGGGGGGAGGGGGGCTATTTGTTATTAAGATATGAATGAGTATGATTTGTGTGACCTATTCTTTTACGCGAGCTTCTTACAACGTTCGGAACGATTTGATGTGGTCCATGATTTAGTTGTATATTTAATTTGTCAGGTGGACTTTCATCATTCATTCAAATAAATTTTAAAAAGTCCACCATCGTTGAAGATATGGCTAATATTTTTAATAATAATCCCAGAAGGCTGATGCTCTCATAGAAAAACTTCATCACCTCTTAAATGTGTGTATTTTATGTATTTATGTACAATAATTAAGTTTATGCTCGATTTACAATAATTTATTCTGTCTTTTACCTTTTGTGTGTGTGTGAGTGCTGTCTGCTCCCCTTGGTGAAATCCTGCCTACGCTCATGGTATCCTTCATTTACTTTCTCGCTCTTTCCTTCTTTTAATTTTACCACATTTGTTTCTACTCCTAATAATTATTATTTGTTATAATTATTTAGAATTCTATTTATTTATATTTATATTTTTTTAGTTTACTTTTTATACTAATTTTCTCAATAAGCGCCCTATTATACAATTTTCTATGTATAATCTGATAATCTGTATGTGTTTTACAATATTTACATCTTGTTTTGGTATGGCTTTGAAGTCCTGCAAAGTGTGGTGAAGCATTGGTTACTACTATATTTCTTTTATTTTTTGTTGTATTATTGTACTCTTCTTGAGTGCATTTAATGCAAGCTATGGAACCTTGAAGTTGAAAGCTGAGGTCTGTGAACTGTCTGTTGTCTAATTGCGAGTCGTTTTATGACCTTTTACTGCCTTGTCATACTCACATCACATAGCATATGTTGTAATTTATATTTAGAATCAAAGTCTCGAACACTAGTTTGAAAGATGTAATAATATTTTATGGTCTCGTAATTGTTTGGTTATTTAATATCTTGAAATAAATCTATGCAGGTTTATAATAGACAGCTCAGTATGATCATAAAGAAATTCATTAAGTTCTATTAAGTACTATAAATCACATTTATTCCGACGGTTAGAAATAACTGTTGTTTGATAACTTAAAGTAAATGATAGATTGACAAAATTCTTAAGGTAAACTGTTTATTTGTAGTTAAAACTATCAATTTGATATAGACGTTGGAAATACAGTGATTTTAGAAAACAATAATATTTGACAAAGAAAGACATAGAAAGTGTAGCAGAATGACCAGAAACGAATAGTAAAAGATCTGTTAAACTAGAGTTTCGTTGTCGAGTTTTAGGCCCAAGGGGTTTTCAGTTTCGGCAGACTGATAGCGATTTATTGTCACCATAGTTAATAAATCAATAACTTTTAATTTTATTTAACTTAACAATGCACCTTTCAGTTAACAGGATGGCTAACTCTATAAAATCCTTCATTCCATTTTCATTACTGATTCCACAATAATTATGCATTGAATTTTTAAGATCAAATTGTAAATGTTTGTAAAACGCAATACTTTTTTTTCTGCTAAAGTTTCTGTTCTGGACCTGGAATCCCTGGGGACCGAAGACACACAGAAGACTGAAAACTATTCAAACCTATAAGAAAACAGTACATAAATCATTAAAATTGTAAATTGATTCATTAGCAGTAGTTTGATGATTGATATGTAACATCGAACTGCTGCTACACACCTGTATTGCCCCCTGCATGGGGAGGTGGAAATAAATATGATATCAACTATGTTATGCGAAAACAACGCAAAACAGTTTTGAAATTAGATAAAATACCGACCGTTTATTGATGATTTTTATAGAAATATAAGTTTAGTTTTTATCTTTAAATCTACGAGTTGATGTTTTCATACAATTTTCTATTTCGGTTAGTAACGTGTTTTAGTGCTAGAGCCGGGAAGAAAAAGGCAGTTCTTTCACCCCAATTTTTTATTACTTTAGCGAAAACTCTGTATAATTATTAATCTAAATTGATAAATCTGCCAAGTATAGATAGGGTGGATAAAAAGTAATGGCTGTTACAAAACAAATTAAGTTTTTACTTAAGAGAGCTCTGTATTTTTGAAACTAGAAACAAAATTAGAAAACCTGAGAGGACATCATTTAAAGCAGAGTAAATTCGCTAAAATATGAGGCATATTAGAGCTATTTACATTCAATAGTTTTCGAGTTATAGCTTTTTGGTTTTGGAGATATGGATTTCTCGAAATAAATTCACTTCTGATTTTTAAGTGCATATGTTTATGAAACGTTGTTTTTTAAAAATCTATTTCTCGGAAATTAGTGAACTCTATTGGAGCTCATATTTTAACAAATTTACTCTGCTTTAAATAATCTTTTTTCTTAGGTTTTCTAATGTTGTTGGTATCTTTAAATATGAGCTCTATGCCTTTAAAAATACCAAATGAAATTTTTTTTTATGTTTTGAAACAGCCACCATTTTTTATCCCCCTCTCTATTTGGCAGACTCATCATTTTAGACTAGTAATTATTCAGAGTTTTCATTAAAGTAATTAAAAAATGGGGTGAAATAACTGCCTTTTTTCTCCTCTTGGGCTCTTGTAGTATTTTAAGAATTTGGACAAGATTAAAAGAAATTAAGAGTCAAAGTGAATATGTTTCCATCTACGGTGACATCATTTAGATCTGAATGCATCTTATTTTTTCCTTGTGTAACATGGATAGTTATTAAAAATCCTGAAAGTATTTGTTTTTGAATACTTGTAGTTTATTTTAATTGTCTGAATTGAAGAAGTTTCGTAGGGAAAAGGCACACAGTACTGATTTATCATCATAAATTTATTTCAAGGATACTAATTTCATATTTTCTTTGGCATGCGTTTCCTAATTTTAAATTAATATGATGGTGAAATAATAGTTTTTTATCTAACGTGACTCTCTAGTATTTTACGGTTTGGCAAAAAGGATGAAATGAAGGTTTATTTTGTTTTTCGTTAGCATGAATACAAATCTTTTCTTTATTTTTAGGGGTTTCGGGGTTTTAAGAAAAGAATGCTGTCTTAATGGCACAGTTGTCATCATTAATGAGAATCCATTACTTACTTTACAACAATGTTTAATTATTACATTGTCTAATCCTTTTCCTGGCTCGCCCTTATCTTCTTGTGTATGCTGTCAAATACTAGTAATTTCATTACCCATTGCTGGTTGGAAACAAATAAATGGCTAATATTATCAGTTTTTTTAAAGTCATTCACTGAAAAAATACCAATTATATTATGCCATAAACCACAAATATATAGATAAATAGAATAAACATAATCTCTAAGAAATACAATGACTGAATGTATATCAACAATAAATTTGATTTGATTGCAACATTACTAATTTTAACTGTAGATTTCATTTCTGATCTCATTCATCCTCTTTTATGGTGATCTAGACTGAGCCAAATATCTAAGAGAAAATTCGTTTATAATCATTTTTTTTCTTAGAATTTCAAGATTAACTTATCTTTTGGTAAATAATACTTTTTTATCAAGAAGAAGAATTTATAGTTTAGTTATATCGTTTGAGACTGCCATAAAAGTCTTTCCTGTTCTGATAAAGTTCTGTTGTTATGATCAGTTATCTTTTCGAAATCCGAGTCTTATTTCATCGGAATTCTTTATTCTTTTTTTAAGAATATTCAGGAATTACATCGTACCAATTTGGACTCAGGATTTGACTAAAAATAAGAAACTAAGAAACTAAAAATATAGCGTTTTCTTTCATATACTAGTGTTTTTTTAAGGATAAGAACATAAAATAATTATAACTCAATTATACCGGAATGTGGAATTCTAAATAATGTGAAATTAAAATGAAATAGAAAATATATCTGTACACAATTTGTGCCTTCTGTTATGAATTTTATCTCCAATTTAATGTATTAAATATAAATTTTAAAATAACGTTAATATTTTTTTTATTTATTGTTATTTACAACTGTATAAAATTATATATAAGTAAAATTTCTATTGGATATTACCGTGTACGGGGTTCAATGGTTCTAAGGCCGACCAGGGGTTCCCCGTACACATTTTATATTGTACATAATATAACATATCCTCATGTATTTATATTTATACATTTATATTCTATATATCTATATATGTATTATGTATCTCTATCGGTTCCTGATGGGAACTGACTGTAACTGTATGCAATATATTTAACTCAAACACTAGATACCCCTTGCTATGGTATGCTAGATATAAATATTTATAATTAATCATTGGAGTTCTTCTCCAACGGTGTCGTGTTGCCAATTTACTATGCTATTTTTATGAGGTGGCATGCAGGAATTCTTAATTATAAAGTAAAGTCTTGGTTGCATTAGTTTATATTTACAATCATTTATGCTAGAGCAATAATATTATGCGAGAGTTAGGTAGATCTATTTCCTTAAACTTTAATTATTATAATATGAATTGAGAAGTGCCAGTTGGGATCTTTGTTATTTCTATTGACTCTAAGTTATTATTGTCATTCAAATTGCAACGGAAAAGGTCTTACTTATTTCAGTCGGCTTGGCAGTTGTCGCGGCGGCGCGTCCATATTCGCTTTGCTCCGTAGCCTGCCTCCGTCAACTCCCTGCGATGTTTGACTTCCTCCTCTTCCCCCTAACTGTCCTCAACCGCTTCCAACTCTTCTTCAACTCCTTTAACTTTTTTTTTTTTGGTACCTCTGAAAATAGAAAAAGAATATTAAATTAATATGTTGCATTACGTATGGTTGCATAATTCAGATTGGATATTACCTTTTTCTACCAATGGTACTTGAAGGTATACGGTGAAATACTTATTACTACTTCAGCTGTTCAACTTGTGTCCTCTCTCCACCTGCTTTTTTTACACCTTTACTCCCATCTACTTCTAATTCCTCCCCATTTCCGATCTCCGTTCTTCTCATTGGTCCTTTTATGCTCCTACTCTCTTTTACTTGCCCTTCAGAGGGGGTGGGAAGGTCAGTGGCCTTTCGGTGCTAGTCGGTGTTTTTTATCCATTTTATCTCCAATTAAGGCAGCTTTTTTTCTTTGACAGAGGTCGTAACCTTGCCCCGGGATTTTAGTGTGCTCAGGTGTGAGATAAGGGCTGTTTAATGTAATGTATATAATGTCTCTGTACTTCCCTGGCCACAGCTGGTATCTATCTATATATATA
>NW_027116002.1:373375-431608 GCF_000696795.3 Halyomorpha halys | reverse complement strand
CAGCTGATCTCCTCAGTCAGCTAACATCGAAGTACCAGCTGACTGTAACTTTATATATATATATATATTATTTTTAATGTTTTGCTGCTTGGGTCATTGACCAGGCGAGGTAGTTCCTTTGGTATGGCATGCCCTTTATCAGGTATGACATGCCGACAAAAGAACTTACTTTAGATTCAACATCCAGCTAGTGCCTCTCATACATGAAATAACATGATACAAACATGTGGAGAATCTACCCATTGATAGAACTCCAATTAAGTTACAAGAGTAGATCTCGGAGCTATCTTCTTTTTAGACGCGTTAGGGGATTATAAGGTATGGAAGATAAAACAGGTTAGAAACAAGTGGCTGTGAAGTTTATCATGGAAGGATTGGTAACTGGTTCTGGCCAAATCGGTAACATATGGAACATTGAGATCTGATGGATAACTTGATTTGTGACAAAGTAAAGAGCAATGAGGATTTTAAGAAGGATTTTGAACTGTAAGGATTGGATACGAAAGAAATTCGATGCTTTAGGGAAGCCCCAAAACTCAACTCCGTATGTCCAGATAGGTCTTATTATAGTTAAGTAGATCAGTCTTTTGTAATGGATTGGAAGTTTAGACCGTTTGTCTAGTAAATGTTGTAATAGTCGGAATCGACGAGCAGTTTCCTGTCTTTTCAGTCTTGTATGAGGATTCTATGTCAGTCGTAACGTTCATTTAAAAAAGTAATTCCATTCGATAACAGTTACACATATTTTAAATATAGGTTTTTTAAAGTTCCGGAACGCTTCTCATCGGATGGTGGAAGAGAATTTGACAATTCTTTGATACGAAAGGAAATGAAGGACCTAGATGTGATATGGCACCTCAACACACCCTGGACTCCCCAAAAGTAGAGGAGCCGTAGAGCGGCTTCACGGAACGCTAAGCGATCACCTTCGATTGTACCAGGCAGACCAAGGGTTGGAACCGGACGTGGCAATGCCAAAGGCTATTGCGGCATACAATCATTCTGTGCACACCGTTACTGAGTTTTCGCCGTTTGAGATCCTTTTTGGGCTTTGTGGAATCCGGCAGGACTAAAAGGGTACGGCGGCGGGCGGTGACGAGATAAGCAACAATCAAAAAGCTATGGGAAAAAGTCCTGGGAAAATTGGAGAGGGATAAAACCAGGAGTAGTTCGGGAGAATTTAAACCTCACAGATAGGAAGGGAATGATAAAAATTGGGACAATTGTATATAGAAAGTTGGGATCAAACAAGGGTAAGGAGATACAGCGATATGAGGGACCATTCAGGGTGATAATAATAAGAGAACATAATGTTGTAACGAGGTGTAGATAGTTGAGAATGTTGTAACTATTGAGAGCATTAGAGAACCCAAAAAGCGCAGGGCCGTTCATATTGAACAACTTTAAGTCCCACTAACCGAAACACCTGCGCAAGAGTAATCCGAAGTGTTCTCATCTCAACTTATCTGTTGTGTTATGTTTTCTTAAGTGGTGATTTAATTTATCTTTGATGTACTGAATAAATTACGTTGCATTTTTTTTAATTGTATAAATTCCTGATTTTATATTTGTTTTGCTTTACTTTTAGTTTGTAATAAGAGTATACGAGGAGTGTCAATCTTTTGAGTTGTTTATTGTATATACTTTATCGTAAATAGTTATTGTTGTTGTATTTTATATTAATTTATTGTATAGTTGAAGTTTACGAGGATTGTTGGTAAACTGGTGGGGGGAGTTACAGCCTTAGTCAGCTGTTACTTCGATGTCAGCTGACTGAGGAGATCAGCTGATCGAATGTATATAAAGAGATGCACCGAAACCAATTAAGCCAGTATGTTACAGCAGTTCACACATGTTATATCATATTCCTTCTTCTTTTTTTTGACATTTTTCTTTCGCCGATACTTAACTTATATATATTTAATTATTTATTTATATATAAAAGCTGCGTAGAAAAATCTTAAAAGAATGAGAAAGAGTAAATAGAAGAACTTAGCTATTCCGTCTTGGTAGAATCACTGTTAATTCTTTTTCGAAATGATTAAAAAATTGATTTATCAAACATTTAACAGATTGGCAAAAATAGACCAGAAATATATCCTTTTTTTATCTTGAACTTAACTCCAGAAAAAATGTCTCTAATAATTTTTAATATTAATAATAATTAAAAAACATAGATTTTAATTATAATACGTGGTGATTAAAATTTGCCTTCTACAAAGAACAGAGTTTAAATTATTGTATAAAATTATAAATTAGTATCATTTATCTCTTTTTCTCCTAGCCATTATTGGCTCAATAGCGTAAATTCAAGTATGTATTATATATAAATACATATTGTGTATAAATTCAACGAATTTCATAAATTTATGAATGAGTAACTTTAATCTCTTCTTCTGCCTCTTCCACTACTTTGAACCATAACTAGAACCGTCTTCCCGATCTCAGATCGAGTGTTTCATTTCTGTGAGGTTGTTGCTTTTTATCTTCTGTATATAATCCTGATAAGAGATTCTTGGCCGTGTGCGTGGTGTTTTAGGCCTAGCCCTAGCTTCTAATGTTTTCTCTGACTTCATCCAATTAATTAACCTGCCTAATCCATTTAAGCTGTCTGTTTTTCATGGTTGTCGTCTTTTATAGCTCCTTGACTGGATAGCTCATATGTAAAATTAAATATAACAGGTAACCTTAAAAATACCAAAAGTAGCAAGAGGTAAGACAACACGAATTACTTTTTCTTTTTTCACAGTAATGCACTTACTAATTCACTTTTATTTCTGTTTTAGAGGGTTCGGGGAAAAAAAAAAAAAAAAAAAAAAGATTGTCGTCAATTGAGGTACCTCTAATCACACTCCGATCTTTTCGTTCTAGACGACCATATTAACAATATGGGAAATTAAGAAAAAAACAGAGAAGAGAAAGCATATTGAAATGCACCAAAACCGTATAAAGTAGAGAAACTGATTACCTCAAAACTGTATATTTTTCTTTTTTTATTAGTATAATATAGATTTAGTACTAATACAATCTGTTTTATTTTATGATACTGATATTTTATGTACGTACAATGTTTTGTTTTTTAATGCAGTAATATTATTTACTTTCTATATTATTAACAAAGACTAGTTTAAATAATTAGAATTAAATTTCAGAAGCTGATAGACCATAGCTTGCCTAAACTATAGAAAATTTACTCAACTTACTAATTATTGCTTTTTGCGGCAGGTAGTTATTGTTATTGATGGAATGAAAACTTAACGAATTTTTGAGTTTTGAAAAATTTATTTTCAGTCACATATTGAGATCGCAAATTTAATTTGAAACTGAACCAATACAATGAATCGAAAAATTATATCTTAATCGATTTTTTTTTTTTGATTTTCCTTTCTTGGACTCGAGGGAATTATTTTTTAATTTTCAATGAAATATAAGTATTTATATTCATTAGTAATTTAAAAAAATAATAATAAAAAATTTTGATCTGTACGTACAAATCTATAGTATATTTAGAACCTTCAAGTTTCAGTAAATCGCAGTCTGTGGCTTAGTACTTCTTTTTATGACTCTGAAGCATACCTTATGCTCAGGTGAGTGCTTAAACTGTCGATACTATACAAAATACCTCTCAGGAATTTATTTTCTTTTAGAAAAGAAGTATTTATAAAAGGTTTTTACAAACTAATTCATACATTTACTAATGCTTATTTCCATAAGGAGTGTTTTTTCTAAAGTGCTGATTTTGTGTAAAGTTATAAAAAGCATTTACACGTGATTTATTTGAAAAAAAAACTAGTTTGTGGTCAAATGAAAGCCAAGGCCAACAGATGAGTTTCTCTATATTATTTACTTGGGTCTAAAAATAATTCTCGCCGACTCACCTAGTTATCTTAATAAATGAGGCACACAATATGCAGTTCATGCAAATGAGGTGCACCATCATTGTCAACAACCCGCCAAGGACGTTTCCTGATTGCACTTCCACAGTTCCTGGGCAGCACTGATCAGTAATCTATTTAAATTCAAGTTCATGAAATTATTGTACCACGAATTTTCTGGCAATAGCTCTTTCATAAAAGCAGGAAAACATAGTAACAACTCAATATTATTATAATAACCTACTAAAAATCAGTAATACAAAAAAATGTCAATATATCGTATATTTTATCTTCAATGAAAAATATATATTATGAAGAAGATAGAAAAGAAAACAATGGCGGTCAAACGAGAAAAATAAATAGTTAACAACTATTTATTTGCCGACGTTTCGTCCACTTTGTAGAGCTTCATCAGGGCGGTCCAACTTTAGAGCTATCGAGACTTTGTGTCAAAGTCTCTCTGTCAAAGTATCGATAGCTCTAAACTTGAAAAGCTCTGCAAAGTAGGGCGAAACGTCGGCAAATAAATAGTTGTCAACTATTTTTGTACTCTTTTGACCACACTCTTGAGCATCTTCTTTGTAATTTGAAATTATAAGGTCACTTATTTACGCTTATACGTTTTTATTGTTGATTAAAAAATACCATATAAGAAAGCATAAATAACATGTGAGATGTTATTTGTCAAATGTTATATTTATTTGTTAGTGTATGATTGAGGTTATTTTTTATTATGAATTTCTTTTTTTTTTTTTTTTTTAAATAGCCAATTATATAAACTGAATTTTACAGAATAAAAACTAGGTATATCATATTTTCCTAAATTTCATAAAAAAATAAATTAACTTTGTGCAATTTTGAGCCGCTAAGGATCGCTTTTCTCCTCTTTTGATTTTACCACAGCGTCAACTATTAAAAAATCTTTCATAAACCGATGTTACTCAATTTTGACATAAAATCGTGTAACCTCGGTTTTTCCCTATATTTCAATTAATTTTACCATGTGAGATACAAAAAAATACTACCAGATTGTCAAAAATATAAATATGGTATAGAATTTTCGCGCCAAAAATATTTCCAGCTAAAGCACGAATTGTACTCTTTGGAAAGTGCTTTCTTTCAATTTTTATGCAGATTATCAACAGTATGCAAGAAATATTCAAATTCACCACTACGACTAATGAATACTTTTAACACATATGCAATAAAAAAAAACAGTATGTTGGGTGTACTAAAAAAAGAGAAATAAATATAAAATGAAATTTTTTATTAATAATTTCTATATTTTTAGCACTAAACCGAATTGAACTTTCCCGAAAAAAAGTGAGAAAAATACTTAATTACTTTTTTACTTAGTTATTAAATTCGATTCTTTTGCATTAATTAATCCAAGTTACTATCAGTTGTTCATTAGCATTGAATAAAATGAGTTTCTTCATTACGCTTGGGAACGCAACAAAATGAAAAAAAAATTTATATGAAAATAAAAAAGACTGCTCTTTGATCAGGAAAGTCATTTCGTCCCTACTCCACAACAAAGACCGATCTAAAGGCTTTAATCTCCAACCACTCTAAAAAGGAAAGCTGAAGAAATGGGCAAAAACCTATGAGAACATGCAAGCAATTATATAATGATGTATTGAATATACGTATATAATTAATATAATTATACATTAGCAATATTTATATAAAAATATCATTTTTATATATAGTAGAAAATTAAAGAAAAATATTTAAATCTTGCATCGAAGTATGCAAGTAGTGGGTTAATGTAATATGTTTAAAAAACCTTCAGAAACTAAATAAAAATTAGCACTAGATTATTATAAATAACTATAATATAAAAAAAGTTGCGTTTTGTGTCTAGTTATGGTAAACATTCATTAAAAATAAATGAATTCTTAAATGATATTCAGGTTATGTTAAACAGTCCAGCTAATATGGTTAAACAAAATTGTATATTCACAATTAGGGGAATGCCTTAAAAAAAAAAAATCAATAAAATTTAATCAAACCATATTAGCTAATCAAGTATTTTTAGGAAGTTAAAAAACTATAAAAGAGTTACATTATATCCGGGGGAAGAGAAGGGGAGGGGGTAAATAAACCCCATTTCTTTTTATTTCAAGAATTTTAGCCTTTTTACTTTAGTAACATATTTTTTAATGTTAGGCCCTTTTTTCAAAATATGAAAACTAAGAATTCATTATGACAAAATTTTCAATCGCTCAAATTTGTTCAATATTTTATGTTCTGTATAACCAATCTGACCGAGATTTCAAGACTTGACAAATAAAAATCAATTTAACTTATATTAAGGTTACTATTTTTAAAAAGTTCAACTATAAATAATAGATAGTGAAAAATTAAACAATATTTATTAATGGAAGGTGCACGATCTAACAAATTATGGAATAGCTTTCTTTTATTTTTTTTTCAGTTATTACAAAACCTTATTTGCTAGTATGTAAATCATTTAGAAACAACTATATTGTTGTTGGTCTACTACGTTAAGTCACTCTATCTAAATGTTTTTATTCTGTATGAATCAGAATGGGAGTGGCAAAATGTTTCAATTACAGACTCATAACCTTGTTAGTAGTTTTGTTTTTTTACGTCATTTCATTTCTACACCACTTATCCAATATCTTATATTACTAAAGAATTATTGGACATAGAATGATTGTAATTAGATCAGTTTAATTATATTTCTAGCTATAAATAAATCCCGATGTAAATAGGAAAAAGTAAATTTATTTGTATAGTTTACATGAGGAAAATACCAAAACTTTCGGAGAAAAGATTAGGCTAAGCTACTGGAGGTCGACCAGTATTTGTTCCTATCAGGAAAAACCGAAAAATATTTTCGTATCTACGCAACGTGTTATGTTAAGTGTAATTGATTGTACTAATTGCTGTAATAGTGTAATTATTTAGATTCTAATACTGAATCGAATCCCAATATCAGATTGAATGCATTAACATAAAATGTTAAAACCAATTGCAGAGATATCCTGTAACCAATCTTTCTGTTAAATTATAAAATAAACAAACAAAAAATTCAATTGTATCATCCAGTAGTGACCTGCTATTTATTTTTTAAAGATAAATTCATTATTATGTTTACTTAAAATGGTACAAAGTAACCATTTAACACCTTTATATTAAATTAATTGTTCAAAAATTCCTTAACCTTCAAAATTTAAAACCTAGAAGTAAATTTATTTTATCCCATGAAACAATAAATATATGATTAATTAGTAGTGACCTATTTATCTGTAGAAAGAAAATTATTCATCTAACTTACAAAACAAGTTCTTAAAATAATTTTTTTTTTAAATACTTTTTATTTATTGATTGATATTACAATCTGCCACACAGTTGTGGGCAATAGGTAATAGTGATGAATGCTCACATTCATACTAAAATAAAATAAAATAACATTAAAAAAAATCTCTCTTAAAATATATACAAACAGAAGGATAAACAAAATGAATATATATTTATAATCAAACTATGTGTATGAAAAATAAATAAATAAAATAACATAATGATAAAATATTATAATCTCTAGTCACATTTACACTCTTTATATCAATAATTAAACATATTTTGCGGTGCGCTCATCACACAACTTTCACTTACCACCCAGTAAGGTGAAAACTTAAAACAATAAATTTTTATTCATATCGGAAAAAGACAGTTGACCTTATGAAGTAGATTGTATGAAGATAGTCCGGGTGGTGGTCAATTAAGGTATCAAAATAGTTTTGTTTTACGATTGTATGTTGATACTTTTATCAAAATACATTTTTTGATACTCCTACAATACATTTTTATTTTTTATCCTGTTCTATAAATACAGACTTTTGGGTCTCTCGAGGGACTAATAACTAATACCGGTAAAGAATAAAACAAATCACCTAAGTGCAACAATGGTGTGTACGAATAAAATCGAGAGAGATCAGGCACGCTGATCACCAATTTTCGATTTTATAAACAGTTCTATTCTATTTCTCTCCTTTATTTAGTCATCAAATTCATTCATCATTTATAATTATACATTTTTGATTAATGTTAAAAATCCAAAATGTTTAATTATTTAAAATAAACGAAATTAAAGATACCTAATAGGAAAATGGTTAAAACATTTGGCGAGTCTTCTTAAACTATTTCGTTGGGAATAAGACATAGCTGATGTACAAGATTATTTAGTTTTAAATTGATGAACTCCAATAAAAAGTGTGGAAAATCGATAAGTTAAACTGGCACTTTTGGTTTATCGATTTTATCAAGAAAGTTGCTATGGCATCCGAAGGATATACTTACTTCAACGTTTCTTACGAATTTTTGCTTTTGAGCAAGAGTGTTTCACGAGACAAGGTTATTTGGACTCAGAGAACTTCAAAAAAGTGTATTTCTGTGAAAAACTCTAATTAGACATTCTGCAAGATTGCAATATTGCAACTTACTCCTTTACCATATTTTTCTTTTATTATATGGGTAAAAGAAAGATATAATTAAAACATAATTATTAATAGAATGATTGGAGAAGTTTGTCGGGGGGGTGCGGTCAGCAAAGAACAACATAAATAAACAAAACCATATTTATTTATTTTATGCCGACGTTTCGACCTGAGTTTCAGGTCTCCATCAGGGGTTGTGGCGTAGAAGGTAGGCTCTCAACTCACAGTAGGCTCTCAGTTGTAGGCCTACCTTCTACGCCACAACCCCTGATGAAGACCTGAAACTCAGGTCGAAACGTCGACATAAAATAAATAAATATGGTTTTGTTAATTTATGTTATTCTTTGCTGACCGCACCCCCCCCCCCGACAAACTCCTCCAATCATTAATCTACGGTCAACTATCTACACCTCATTATTAATAGAATGATTTCAATGACAAACGCACTTTCTCTTTTTTTTCCTTTTGTAACTATGTGTTTGTATCTTTTTTAGCCCTGACGAAGCCCTGCAACGTGGGGCGAAACGTTGACTCAATAAAATAGTATAATTATCTACTATTTGAGTTTTTTTTTACCGCACCCGGACCATATTCCATTCATCTATACACACGTTCAATCAATAATCTTCCAGTATGTCCAAAAATTAGTTCTTATTATTAGCAATAATGTAAAATGTATAAATGCAAAATATTAAAGAATTCTATGCATAACGTAAGGAGAAAAAATGAAAAATAGATAGATTTGATTCGAACGGGATATGTTGATGATACAAATCATTTGTTAAACTGTTGTATTATTGGTAGGGACAAAAATTATATATGTTAACCCCGTCTCGAGAGATCCTAAAACACGACCTTTATAGCAATAGAAAAATAAAAATTTTTGTTCATAATTTTTGTTGATAACTTTAATACGAGCACTTAGGGTGAATGTTATGTGATGCGCGCGCTGTACCAGATTTTATAATTTAAATTAATGTTTATATTATGATACCACATAAATATTATTAATAACAGAAAATTTATAAAATGATAGTGATATATAATATTAGTGATTTAATATCAGTAATATAATAAATAACGGGTTACAATGTTAATCTTTAGCCATTTCCATACATATGACGTGCGGTTATTCCAAAGATAATTGATCTTATTCATGTAATACTAATATTTAAAATTTATATCACCTTCTTTCATCGACATATAACAAAATTCGGGTGAGATTCAGTGAAAAAAGTTCATGTTTCAAAATTCTGTTTCCTTTAAAAAAATTAAGTTCATTTCAATTTTTAAAAAAAATGAATTGCCATGCTCCAAATGATAAAGTTTAAAAAAAAAAATATTTTTGGACTAAGTTCCCTTACCAATGGGTGATTCAATTAATAAAAAATAATTTAAAAAAAAAAACATTCAATTAGAACGATCTCACGACCCATGCATTATCCAAAATAACATCCTGCGAGAGGACACAGAATACACACGTGAGCGGTCGCCCTTGGAATAAACACCGAGCGCGGATCCGTTAATTATACTTCATGCATTGTCAGACACCAAGGGCAGCACTCCCATCACATCGCATCGTTTATATGTAATGCACGAAATTCAGAGGTTCATTATATAGAATCGGATGAATATTTTTTTACCTTAATAATAATAGATTTATTAATTCATTCTTTGTTTATAGTAGGTAAACAAAGAATTTGTACCGCTGTATCATTGGATACTGAGATTTATTCTTCAGAAATGGAAAAATTCGGTTTTATTTATTATTAATCGCTTCTTTATATCTCTCAGGTCAATAGGTCAAGTCGATCACTTCACTTAGTAGGTTAAAACGAAGTACTTTCATTTATTCGTTGATTTAAGGTAAACGTAGTTCATATGAATATTTCACCACAAATTTATTTATGAGTTCACGTTTTTGTCTGTATAACCATCCTCAGGATTAAATCTCTTATAAATTATAATTTTTTTTCGGAAATTAAGCTTTCACCCATGACCACTGCAGCCACATTGAGGATTAAATAAGTACTTTATGTAAACCTGTTTGTGAAAATAAAGTAAATAAATATAACTACGTATCTATTCGTACAAAGTTACTGTCAATGGGATTATCCTGGATGCTGTAAAAACTGAATAAACAAAAAAAAATTATTTTATGAGAAAAACCATAGTTAAAAAAGTTCAACGCAAATTTTGATTAGACAAACACGTCTGTCATAATTATTTGCTTTGAAAACCGATTCATAGTGATTCACAAAAATTAAATATTGTCGGATAATACGACTGACAACATTTTCTCCATATGGAAGAGAAATTTAGTGTAGATTTTTTTACCAACGACCACCCATTAGGTACATCGTAATATTTAGGAAGAAAAAGAAAATATAAACAAATCTTATCTAGAATATTATTATTTCTTAAAGTCTTATGAATCTGCTACTAAATATGAAGTATAACTTAATCACAGAAAGGTTGGAGGGGCGGGCTTACGCATTTTTCATAGCAAAAGCCTCATTTATTTAGGGCAGTTCTCGCGTGATGTGAGACCTGCAAATAATATCACTATAGAAACTATGGCAGAATTCGTCTCTATGCTATAATATTAAATCTAGCCTTGCTGAAAGTCGAATTTGGCAAATAAATGGTATAATCTGAGGACTAAATTCAACATACAACAACATTCAACATTCACCACATAAAATAACAAATCGAAAATATACAAGTTTATAAGTTATATACAAAGTTAGTGTTATGTTTCTGTTACCTGTCGCTTAGTTGTATTATCTGTAGCATGCCCTGATAGTAACGGCAATGGTGAATATTATGGTTTACACAGCATCGTGTAACTTTTTTATTGATGTTTTCCATAGGTAATTAGGGTAAATATAGAGAGAAGGAATATATGTTTTTTTTTCTTAAAACGAGGTGTGGATGCACGCTATGAATAAATGCTTGTAGCACATTCTATCGCCATAATGATTTACTTTATAGATAGTTGTTAGTAGACCAGACCTTGTCAATATTAATGAATAGTTTATTCAAGTGGACTTCTGTATAAATAGTTCCGATGCTAATTATTTAAATTAAAAGACTGAAGACACCCATGCTGGGTCATAGACTAACACTGCGCAATTTCCATCGGAATAGATAGTGACATATAAATTAGACACGTTAGAAGAACATAAGTTAGTAGAAGTTCCGTTATTTGGCCAACAGCTTCCCCTCCAGCTGCTTCCGTTGCAGTCAGCTGTTCGCAGGTGCCATCAGGATATAGGTCATCGCAGCCACCTGGATCGTACTTAAGAATTGCGCAATATCGAGTGCGACTCTCACAAAAAGGCTGAGCTGTTTGTATATAATAACTTTGAGGAGACATGCGAAAATTTAGATCAGACACGTCGCTTCTGACTGTAATGGCATCGAATGGTTTTAATTTTTAAGTGTACCTTTGTGATTGATTTATAGAAAAGAATATGATACATGTCTCGTTCTCGTGATAGGACATTTTTAATAGAAAAAAACATTAGAAGTCGTAATTGTACTTAGATAGTGTGATGGAGTAGATCGATGTAGAACTTATAATCAATCATATTGCAGTCAAACTTCCCGGGTTGAATTGTAACATAAGAAGTCGGATTAGTATTTAGATAGTGTGATTGCAACTTGACAGAGTATTAAATAAAATAAAAAGAAAAGACGTAAATTCTCACTATTTAAAATTTCATTGTCGATATTGTCGTTAATAATTAAGTAATGGATAATTGGATAATATGTAAAAGGTCTGCACAGACATATGATGTCGTGAGACACTGGGACACTATAGGACAGACGTGGAAATTTCTACAGCAAAATCCCACGATGTCGCGTAAAGAAACCTTCAACATGAATTTTATCTATCGCGGCAGTACCGTACAAACCACATGATGTCCGTGAATACACGTGTTTCACGATAATACCTCTAACAGTTTACCCTCCTTTACAAACATAATAATTAAATTTATTTATTCCTTATTTAGGCGGGAAACCTCAATTCATAACTTCTATAATCAATAAAAACTCTGTTTTTCTGTTTGTTATTTTTTTATTCTAGAAATCTACTTTAAAAAAAAAACAAGGTGTTGTATAGAAATATATATTTAAAACATTGTTCAAATCACAATCTAGTGAATATTTCTAACAATAAAACATAAAATATTATCAGGTAAATAATAATTTGCTTTCTAACTACGCATCATTACTAATTGTTCTGTATTAAACATAAGGAATAAAAATACATTTTTAAAATCGAAATATGTAAAGAAATTTAACATTCCGAAGAAGTAAGTTTTGTCCTATTTAGTCGAAAACTAATTGCTCATAAGAATGGTATAAACCGTCATAATTAACCAGATAAAGAAGGTTAGATTAGTTCTCACACAATTTTAAAATTTGTGAAACCATGAACAACAACAACCTAGAGAGCGAGGAAATGATATTTGTGTATTGTAATTTTAGTGGTTAAGAACATATATTTAACATTACAATTGGCATAGTTTTTGTTTTGCACCTTGTATTACTCTACAATTTTGAAAATGAACAAGGGTGCTTAAATTATCAAAATTAATTAAAATTTAAAAAAAAATATGGATAATCTGACTTTAAATTATGAAAATTTTAAGGCAATAGATTGATTAAAACGAAAATATCCCTCTGATTTAACAGTTCGCTAAACGTTTTTACGGCTTTGCACCCACAATTCGATTGGTATGGTACTAACGGGCGGATTTAACGCCTGACTTGATTCCAACCCCCAGCCTTTGCACTGTGACCGCTTTCCAAATCATTTAGCCTGAAGGATCTAATCAACCATCCACAATGAACTTACAAAATTGCATGTAGGAACAATCGAAGTTGAGGAAACATAGAAAGTTCTTTGAACAAGGTGTCCATGAGGTAGTGATAGATTGATTGTCTTCCAACCGATTTATTGTTTCTTTATTATTTATTTTGATCACAATAATAACAATAATAATGGAAAGAAAAAAGAATATTACGTCAAATGATAACTTAATATTTCCATTAAAAAAAATTACTATATGCTTTTGTATTGTATTGGGCATATGTTGATTAATTGCAGTCAAAAGAATTAAACTAAAATTAACCAGAATGTCTCTGCCACCAAAAAATGAACAGCCTCCTTTTAACTAATTTATAACTTTAATTAGAATAGAATATAGAAAAAACAAATATAATCAAAATGCACAATCTGGTCTGTGTTACCTCAAGAGTTCCGGGGCTTGTTTCATAATAAAGTACGAACTAATACTATTAGTCTTGTCGATTTAACTTAATAGAAATACACTGACTTGTACAATAGTAACTTGTACTTTAGTACTTTTTAACTCATGTAGTATCACTCACTAATAGTCCTCCCTATTATGAACCAAATAAATATTATATATAGGGAGATGGTCAGGGTTGCGGTCAAAAGAGAAATAAAAATAGTTTACAACTATTTATTTTCCAACGTTTCGCCCCACTTTGCAGGGCTTCATCAGGGCTGTCCAAATAAATAAGTTGAACAGGACAACTTATTTATTTGGACAGCCCTGATGAAGCCCTGCAAAGTGGGGCGAAACGTTGGAAAATAAATAGTTGTAAACTATTTTTATTTCTCTTTTGACCGCAACCCTGACCATCTCCCTATATATCAATTTTTACGGTCAACTATACATACGTATATCAAATAAATATTAGTATAAGTCCCAGGTTATTTCTACACTTGTATTTTGAACTAATACCATTAGTTTTCATTATGAAACTGGGCCCAGAAGTAAGTACATACATTAACCATTCAAAAAAATTGCTGAAGAAGTAATTAAGTTATTTCTTGTATTAACTTACACCTACCGAGCATATAGTAGTTAATAATTGTTTATATATTTTAATTTTATATGTATAATTATTTTTCATTAAATATTATTATTTGGAGTGGGCTAGCTCAGTGAATACTGCTTTTTTTAATTATCTACTACGCCTGGTTTCGAATCTGCTTATATGAGGTAATTACTTATTCTATGACACTTTATAGTAATTAACCTTGTGGGTTCGGGAGTCTTCCAGAGGCATACTCAGCCTCTATAAAGTGGGTATCCATGATTGGGTTAAAACTTTGATTTGTTCAAGGTCACTCTCAACAGCAGATCATGACTAAGTTTTCTCCTTGCACAACCGTTGATCAAGAAATACTACTTCTTTAGAATGTACTGAACCCTTGACTCTTCATGTGTTGTAACGTTACAATTTGTTTTTAACTATTGTTGTTATTGACATACATTAATGACTGATAGGTAAATTATTGGATTGTGTAAATTATTTTATGCAGTATTATACTTCAATTTAAATTTACTTAACGTCAATTATAATATTATCATATTTTTTTATATTCCACGATTCTGAAACCATAATGTTCAAGTTTTTAAAATTAGTATACTTGAATATGAATAATTATGTATCTGCCAAATAATTCTTATGGATATGTGTTTCACTTTTGTTTTTCTATTTTATGGTCCATGTAACCAATATTATTGTTATTACCATATGATATAATAGTAATTAAATATTAAAAATAGTTAATAATTTTTCCCAGTAATACAGCAATATAAAATTGCCAAATCAGTCATTAATAATCAAATAAAATATGAAACGTTATAGAGAAGCATTTGATGCTCAGGTCTAATATATGGTTGAGAGAAACTTAGTTACACGGAAGTAACTTAATAATTTTTTTATTTCTTATATTATCTAATTATTTAATATCGGTCAACTATTTAAATTTAAACTTATAACTTCATAATTGTTACTGTAAACCAGGAATTTTGTTGGATTCATAATTATTTGAATGCTATTTTTTAATATACATAATTAATCATTATTGTTTAATTTCAAATATTTTTTTCTATTCTTTTGTTCCGTTCAAACAAAAATAAATCTGGATACGGCAATTGGGGATTGTGGCATACATGATCCAGTTTTTGTTTCTCAGTGCTCCTAACATTCCTATCTTTGTAAGATAATGTAATTTAAATAATTTACCAATAATTACCTATTGGCCAAGAGAGGGTTAAACTACAATATCTGCTTTTTAGTATATCTCGTCCATGAACCATGCGACATTACTCCATTTATGCATCAATAATTATGGTCAACCTTGTTTAGATTGCATCATCCACGGTAATGCCATATTCCAGGTTTGAAACCCGTTCTGGAGCAAGTCACGCCTATGACGTCCACAACTTGTTCAGGTTGACTTACACGGCGAGATATCCTAGGTTGTGCAACCTCGTGCGTACTTCCCGAATCCTTGGGACCGTAAGTGGTCACTTTGGACTGCAAATTATTTTATCTATTTCCTAGCAGGAATTTTTACTTTTTTTTTTTTCATTGTACGCTAAACAATTTGAATATGATTGATTTGAGATGGTATCCTCTTAAAATAGATCTACTCTATTTGGATAATTATTAATTGATATTAAAATATTAAATATATAATAAATTATAATCCATGATGTTTGAAAAAAATAATTTAAATTCCAATATTTCCATGTACTGATATAATTTAGCCTCTTAGGGACTGTTTTTATATACCTTTTGAATTTTATGATATTAATTTCAGGAAATCTTAATTTATCATTTTGTGATAGATTATTAATGTTACGAAGGAACTAACTGTAGAAGTTTTAAGCATAGACCGGATTTTTATGCAGTAAAACAATGCAGAATATTCCATATAATATGCAATGAAATACTATAAAAATAAGGAGTAACCAAACTTAAAATATGAATCAAAAAATATTTCCTGTTACGCAATAACATATTACATAAGACAATAAAAATATTCAATATAATACTAACCTCTTTAATGTTCTGAATCAAGAAAGTAATGGAGGATGGAAAAAAAAAACTTATTTAAAACTAAAATATAAAAAATATATAGTAGCGAAATTGCGGTAGTGATTGAGATAGGTAACTAATTAACAATGTTAAAATAATTACAAATGAAATAAACATAATTGAAGCACCTCATAACAAATAAGAAACTGTAAGTACGTAAATATGTATGTGCAGTAAATTTATTAAAAATGTGTATGTTAATGCACTAGGACACCTTAAAAACAGGGCGAAACGAAAAGCCTAAAAGTGATTTACAGTGGAATGCGAAAAGGCAATGTAGGAGAGTAGAAAAATGAAAGTCCTCAGCCTAGCTAGAACTGATCAAACAATATTGGATAATACACATTCATCAGAACATAGACAAATAAAATAATCAGAAAAAAAAAAGAGAAGAAAGATTGCAACCTATCGAGGATAACTGGCAGACTGGAAATAAATGCGTGTTCTACGCCGAGATCAGGAAAGAAAGGATAGGGTTTAAAGCGAGAAACACTTAAATGCAAGTAAAAGATAGAAAACTTACGGCATCCAATGAAAGTATACTAAATATCTGGAAGTACATTTCCGGGAACCTCTAAATCAAAGAGAGTATACGAACAATTCAACGGATCTCGACCCACAAGAGGTGGAAGAACCGGATAATCTCGATGGTGAAATAGCTATCGACAGACTTAAAAGAATGAAGGTCCCAGGAATAGATAGCCTACAGTCGGAGGTTATCTTTGAACACCTTTTATTTACATGAAACATAATCTTCCATCGTTTAAAAATGTATTACAATTATGAAATGATCTTTTTATATCATCAACATACATGATGGGAACAAATCAATATTAACTTACAATTGTAGGGTTGTAGTTAACGTCGCTGAGAACAATCGAATCATTTCCATTTTAAATTTTACTAATATTTGCCAAGATAGAATGTTCCGAATGTTTTATAGAAACCGTTTCCATTTTTTATTTTATTTCTTTAATTTTTTTTTCCTACTTTGTCTAGTATGCGAGCTAAAAGATCTTTTAATATATTTAATAATTTAAAGCTGTCGTGAAAAAACATATTCAGTTCATGAAATGGCTTTAGTTTAGCTGTAATAAAAATAAGAGGAGTGTCGATAAAGTAATAAAATGATATAGTTATTTCATACTCGCTTATTGTCATGGATTAATAAAATAGTTTATATATAAGAAGGAAAGAAAGTGCTATCTAGAATGCCCAACCCCTTATAATGCCATATACTATTTGTATATACTTAGGTATATATTAATATTGTTATTTATAATAAAGAGGGTACTGAAGTAAATTTCAAGAAAAAAATAGTAAACACTGAATATGGAAAAATAAAAATGACCAGAAAATTTAAGCACCTGGGAGAAATAATTTGTCACAACGGTACTGAGAAAGAGAGCATCCGCGAGAAAACCACCAAATTAGAAAATTTAAGCATTCAAACTGCTAAAATTTACAATAAGAAGAAACTCTCCTCCAGTGCAAAGTTAAGACATTACAACGAGACCACATGCCTACATAAAATAGAAAGGAGGATCTTAAGAAAAATCTATAGTCCCAGGAAAACACAAGAAGGTTACAGGCTAAGATCTAACGAAGAGATCTACAGAAAAATCAAAAACCTGGAAACCCAGATGAGAAGGCTGATGGTCTATCGGCACATGAAGAGGATGAAGGAGGAAAGATTGAATAAGATCTTTAAAAAAATGTTTAGCTACAAAACATGGGAGTATACACGAGGCAAATGAGAGAGGAACTAAAGAGATTTAAAATTTCAGAAACCAACTGTCTAGATAGAGATAGGTATTGGAAAACATTGAAAAGTCTCACCAATATTGGAAGGGGGAAAAAAATGGGTTCGAAGTGGTTTGAAGAAAGAAAAGAAAGGCAGTCGAGGATCATGAAACTGCGAAGGGAAGAAAGAAAATCAAGACTCCCAAAGAGGCATAACCATTAAACGTGGTCCTTAGTGCCCGGTACGTGATAAAAAAAAAAAAAAAAGCCTAGAATAAGGATCTAATTTTTAATTCATGTAATCAAAACAAATATATTGTATCTTACAAAATAGTAATTATTGGATTCAATGCTTCAACACTTTAATAGTTTAAATAGGAAATCATTGTAAAAAAATAAATAATAAAGCTGTACGATATTAAGAATAAAAAGCTAAATTTATATCTTATTACTATTATACGAAGTTATTTTTACAAGAAATCTCATTCATAAATGATCATAATTAAAATGGAATTTCCCGTGTCCGTAATTTCCTTCCAGCTCATCCTTCCTCCTCATCTTTACCAAAATAACATATCTCCAAATATCCCAACAGCGAAATTCAAAAGGGAATTCCAATTTACACTAACAAGAGGAAGCTACGCACGAGGGATCACCAATTCATTCAACCTTTTTTATTGTGGGATATTAAGTCAAATGTTTGACACGTGTCTGAGGGTTCTTGTCAATACGCCCTAAGAGTCGAGGAAAAACTTTCCTTTTTTTTTTGTAAAATATAATCAGATTGTGAGCTTGGTTTTTGGAGGGGATAGATTTTATTTTTTCTGCCAATTTACACAAAAAAAAACCTGCAGAAAAAAAAAATATCCTACAACAGTCAATTCCAAAAATTTCAAAATTTGATATAAATGAAAATTCACATTTAAGGGTTTTCAAAGGCGCCCAAAATGAATCTAACTCTTTTTTTCTAGACAAAAGTTTTTATGTCTACTTTTCTACAAGCGACTTATAACTTGTCATTTTTTAAACACTAATAGTAACTAGAGCCCAAGAGGAGAAAAAAGGCAGTTATCTCACCCTAATGTTTGAGTACTTTAATGAAAATTATGTATAATTAATAGTCAAAATTGATGAGTCTGCTAAGTATAGATAGGGGGAATAAAAAATGGCGGCTGTTTCAAAGCGACAAAAAAAACTAATTTTTCATTCGGAGCTCTATATCTTAAAAAGTAGGAACAACACAAGAAAACCTAAGAGAACGTCATTTAAAGAAGAGTAAATTTGCTAAAATATGAGCCGTAATAGAGTTAGTTACGTTAAACAGTTTTCGAGATATAGCTTCTTAAAAAGCAACATTTCATAAAAATGTTGTATGGGACGTACTGAAAGATCAGTAGTTAGTGATTTTATTTTGAAAAATTTATATCTAAAAAACTATTTGACGTACAGATGGCTATTAGCACTCAAATTAAAGCTAGTTTAATGAGCTACAATGTAATTTATGATTTTTATCTTCGTAGGTGTAATAGTTTACATGAAATTTGCTAAAATAAATTTTTTTATAGTTGTTCGGACAAATTATCATTTGCCAAATTTATGTTCATATGCGAATATCATAAAAACTGCTACCTCTAAGAAGATAAGTGTCATAAACTACTTTATAGTAAGTTAAATTTCCTTTATTTTGAGTGTTGGCAGATATATGTGCGTCTTATGGATCTAGAGATACATTTTTTTCAAAAATCCAACATTTTATAGGAACAACTAGAAATTAACATTTTGTGAGGTTATTTTGTCAAATATCATAAAAACTACCACTCCTATAAAGATAAACATAATTAACTATTTTGTAGTAAATTCAACTAGCTTTAATTTGAGCGCTGGCAGACATCAGTACGTCCAATGGTTACTGAAATAAAGTTTTTCATAAATCAAATTTGTTATCCAAAGAACTATAAATCAATTTATTTTAGAAAATATCACGAAAACTGCTATTTCTACAAAGGTAAAGGTCATAAACCTCTTTATAGTCCATTAAACTAGCTTTAATTTGAGTGCTAATAGATCTCTGTACATCATATAGTTACTGAGATATAGATTTCTCAAAATAAATTAACTAACTACTATCTTTCAGTAGATTTTTAAGAAATTTTGCTTTTTAAAAAGCTATATCTCGAGAATTATTGGACGAAAATAGCTCTGTTAGAGCTAATATTTCAGCAAATTTACTCTTATTTAAATAATGTTCTCTTAGATTTTCTATTGTTGTTGGTAGTTTTTAAGATATAGAACTCCGAATGAAAAATCAATGTTTTAAGGTTTTGAAACAGCCGCCATTTTTTAATCCCCCTAGCTATATTTGGCAGACTCGTCGATTTTGAATAGTAATTACACATAGTATTTATTGAAGTAAGCAAAAATTGAGGTGAGATAACTGCCTTTTTTTTCTTCCCGGCTCTTGTACTATAAAGCTCATTTAATAAAATCATTTTTTTTCTTATTTTATATGAAAAAACAAATTGATTTGTATATACGAACCAATAAGTACATGCAGAGCAGAGGTGGCATACGATGATATAGACATTTTCTTAAATTATTTAAAATATTATTTTTATCGGCTCTTCTGGTATTTCGTGGGACCACAACAGAAGTAAAAGTCGACTCCCCTGTTGGATTCCGATTGGATTGGTTTTCCTTAGCTCAGGTGGTTGTGGTTCAGGTGTTAGCAGCCTGAGAACTGCGGCCGGTGCCGGTTCGCATCCGGCATATAAGTTGACTTTTTTCATTTCCTGGCGGTCCCACGAAATGAGAGACTTGATCCCCCACCATGGATAGAATAGGATGGTCACCTCTGAATAACGCCCCTGTACGCCGGAAATGACCAGGAAGGTGGTCATAAAAAAAGAAAAAGATTTATGAATAAAAACAAACCACGCATTGGTCAAGTTGAGTTCACTCCCGCCAAGTCCATCAAATTAGCATCTATGAATGAAAATCACTTATTAAAGTCAAATCTTAGCCGATAAAGCTAAAAAATTGGACATGGTTGTTATTAGACAAGTATACCTGCCCGCTCAACCATCTTAAGGTCTAAGGGTATACGGAGGAGAAGTTTAATTACATCTGTTGTAAATTTTTGTATTCTATGATTCGATTCAGTTTTTCAGCGCTCTTGGGTTGTGGTTAACGTCACTGAGAACAATCGAATCATTCGATCAATAAAATACTGTTTATTATCATAAAATGGTTTAGCTTAGGACCATCCTATGTAATATAAACATAAATCAAGTAGTCTTATGACTTTAAGATATTATTGATATAATTAAATTTATAGTGGTCAAGTAGACCAATTCATATCATCAATGATCAAAATAATTTCTCAATAAAAATAGAATTAACTAAACTTAAAATAATACATAACTAAAAATATAAAAGTCATAAAGATTCTGATAATAATGACAATACACAATTCAGCTAATTAAGCAAACACCGAGGAAGGCGCTGTAGAGAGGATGGGGCGCAGGCAGGGACCTCTGCCAAACCAGTTCTCCGCTTTTGGCAACAGTAGTCGATCCTCTTTTTCTTATCCTGCATCCTGCCTCGATCCATTTTCTTCTTCTGCTTTTATGAAAACTTGAAGGGTTTTCATGAGGGTCGGCTAGGAATTCCTTTGACCGCTAGAAAATAATTGCAGCTGGGAAGATAAATCAGTTATATTTTTAAAATTGTTGTTATAAAACTATCAGATTTATTTCCAACCTGAAAAAAAAAATTATTTAGTTTTAATGTTCACCATATATTTTATCTTGATCGTACTAATTGAAATTTATGAATAAATTAATAAAATATATAAAGGAAATAACGTTCTCTAAAAAGGTTACAGTCTATTTTTTCGTTTTTTTTTCTTATGGTGCATGTTTCTTAAGTAACATTGAATTTTGTAATTTTTTTTTTATGTATATATTCGAATTTACAACCGTATTAAATAAAATAAATCTAGTAAATTTGATGTGAGTTCTATTACTATGATAATTTACAGTCTTGTGGAGAAAATACCTATTGGTAGGACTCTTATAACATTTCTACATTAGGGGGTCTCGAGGTCGTCTTCTTTTCAGGTGCCTCAGAAGATTGTATGGGACAGAAGAGAAACAGGTTAGACACTAGTGTGCCTGGTTGGTTAGACAGTTTTGAATGCAAGGATTGATATCTGATTTAGGCTACAGTGGCTCCATTTAAATCATTAAGTTTTTTATGAATGTTTTTATTGGTGAAAAACTAAGAAGCACTAATGATTTTATGACGATATTTAAATTGTAAGGATTAGATAAAATTCGACATTTTTGTGAAGCCATAAAGGTCAACTCCCGAAGTATTAGGGTAGTTTGTAGCTGAGAGAGTTTAAGTTAAATTTGACCTGTGGGGTTGACTTTTATTTCTGTGGTGAACCTACGAAATGAAAACGTGATCCCCTACCATAGTTAGAAGAAGCTACAGTATGTAAAACTGTAAACTATGAAATTCTCTAGCAGATAAAACTATTTTAAGCTATCTAATGAAATAATATTTGTTTATAAACAATTATTTTAAATTAAATGAGTCTTACCTTCATCGAAAAACATTGATCAGGTTCGGAAGATCTAAAACCAGTAGAACAACATCAATTTCACAACTTAGTCTTTTATAAAATTATTAATAAAACCAGTAACTATTAAAAATTATTCAATAAAAAGTTGCTAATATATTTCCTCGTTTGCTGGTCTTTATTTATAATTAATGCAAATAAATAAAGAACTAAGGATTTTCTCACCAAATTTAAATTTGAACAGCGAAAGATAATAGAACATCTTGAAAATTGAACTGGAAAAAAAAAGAAACTACGAACTCTCAACTGAAATAATAATTAAATTCTATACAGCTTAGCAACAAACCCATCCCAAAAACTATCTATCAAGCAGCAGTGGAAATTTCACGAATCTTCAATTTATTAAAAACGTTCAGCTATAAACATTTAGATCTTAAGTTAAAACTGAAATCAGGCGTATTTTCATTTTTTTTAATTAAGTTAACAATTAGATAGAATTGAATAACAAAACAAAAATATGATTTCAACTTCACAGTATACGAATCAGTCTGAAGACATTTCAATTTACAGGACAGTTTTGGTCATTAATGAATTATTTTTGTAATTGTTAATGTTATTAATTTTATTATTAATAAAATACACTTGATCCAAATTTACTCTCAACATTTATTTCTAAAAACTATCCAATGTTTCAGCATCAAGGCCATTTTCAAGGAGACAACCTACGGAAATAATATGAAAAAGGACCCAAAGAAAACAGCATTAGTACAACATGTTGTTCAAAATAAACATGTTTAGATTTTGAAAATTTCAAGGTGATTAATAAAGAAAACAATAATTTTAGAAGAAAAATATTAGAATCAATTTACATTTCAGAAGATATAAGCTATACAGTAAATTTTAAATCAGATTCTACAGGACTAAACCACCATTATTCTGAAATTATAAGTCAAATAAATATGTAATTATCAGAAAAAAAGTTAATTGTAAGATAAATGTTCTAATTCTTGAATTATACAGATGTATATATAATACATTTACACATACATGAACATGTATATGTGTGTGGATATGTGAAAAAATATAAAAGAGAAGGGGAGTGTATGAATGCAAAAGAATATATATAATAAAAATACAATAATTATAGGTTTAAAAATGGTAAGTTATAAGCAATAAATTAAAATTAACTTTAATTAAATTGTAAAAAAATATTTTTAGTGATAAGGTGGTAATAGTCTGTTGAAGGTAGGTTCTGTTGTGACTGAAGTTAATAAGAGTAAAATAGTGACAAAAATTTATGTAAAAAAGTTTTATGTTTAAATTATAAAAAGTTTTGTAAGTAAATAATCAATCTAAAAGCAATGTTTGAAACTGTTGTGATATTATTTTAATATTTAATTTGTTTTAAAGATATGGCATGGGCAATTAGCCTGTAGGAAAAAGTTTAGAGAATACATGACATCACTATTTAAGGTATAGTCAAATACATTAGTATGTTGTGAGGAAATATTGTAATTAATACAAAAATAAATTTTTATAGGTTGTCTCCTTGAAAATGGCCTGAGGGCCGAGACGTTGGAGAGTTTTTAGAAATAAATATTGAGATTAAATTTGGATCAAGTCTGTTAATAACAAAATAAACCACTCTCAATCAATATAATAAATCATTAATCTGTTTTTAATTTTGTTCATGTCTATATGGTTTGATTGAACAGTATACCTTTAATATTATTATTAATATTGATACTCATTGTCAAGGTGACAGACTGTGTCATTTCAATAAAATTCTAAAAAAAAAAATTAAATATAGAGTTAAGGTATTCACTTCAATTAAACTGTGACAAGATATGGGTTTTATTGGGGAAATATTTACAGATTTTATATTACACACACATCCGTAAGACCGTATAATCTAATGATAATGAATAATATAATGATATAATATAATGAAGAAGATGGTCAGTTTTGCGGTTAAAAGAGAACCCAAATAGTTAACATATATTTATTTGCGGATGTTTCGCCCCATTTTGTGGAGCTTCATCAAGGTTGTTCAAGTTTGGAGCTATCGAGACTTAGTCATGTTAAAGAATGAAAATCACCAGGCGGTTCTTTTTAAGCATTTTTATGGAACCAAAATTATTACGGAGCACTATTTCAAAATCGCTGAAGAAAAATCATCTTTCAAAAAAATAATCAAAATATTTCGTACGGGTCCAAAAAAAAAGAGTT
This sequence comes from Halyomorpha halys, assembly GCF_000696795.3. Classification (NCBI taxonomy): domain Eukaryota; kingdom Metazoa; phylum Arthropoda; class Insecta; order Hemiptera; family Pentatomidae; genus Halyomorpha; species Halyomorpha halys. The sequence goes on along the minus strand of NW_027116002.1, from coordinate 406,775 downwards.
CTATTTTAACAAGTAATTATAATTTTTGAAATTATTCTTAAGTTTTACAAAAAATTCTCAGAACTTACAACGAAATTCAATAACACTTAAAGAATCTCGAGTAAATTAATGGAAGTTCGTAGAACACCGTAGAGATAGCGCCAAACGTGTAATTACAGGTTGGGATTTAATCGTCTTCGAAGAAACTAGTAATGGATGTAAAACTGTATGCAAATCAAAACAGAATAGTTAGTATTCTGCTATTCTGCATCGACAGAAAATTACTGCATTGGAAGTATTGACAGAGCGGAGGTGATAGGAAGGAGGTTATACTGAGAAGTCTTCATGGCCAAGGTGTTTGCTATTCCCGAAGCCACCTTAAGTGGATCCAAATTACTATATTTTCCCCTAATATTTTTGTATTCGACCAGAGAAATAAAATAAGATAAAAAAAATTTTTTAAATTAAAACTTTAAAATAAAAAAGAAAATAACCATTTTAGCTTTTGCGCATTACACTCAATGGCTTATCAATTACGCGGACTTAGTGCAAGGTGGCACTGAAGTGAAATTTATTTGAACATTTCGATTTTTTAGATACCCTTAAATTTATTTTTGAAATTCGATGCTTTATTTATTCTTTAACTCATTCTCTTTGACTTATGTTTCGTTTGTCTTATTTCTACGAAAAAATTAAATAAAATTTTAACCAAAAATTAAATTCTAATAAAATAAATTAAAATCTAGTGAAATAAATTAATTGAGAAAAAATGTCCTAGAGATCTTTCGTTAATGCTATGAACTCGGATTCATTTTGTGATTTGTAGAGCCCCATTCTGGCCGATGCTTATTTTGTACTAACAAGGGTGTCGATAATAATGCCTAGTGATGGTTTGAAGTTATCACTATTATCGGTACTAGCTAGTTCTTTTTCACGAATCATAACATTATGCCTAGAAATTCTTTGAATAAACCAGCTGCCGTTGAAGTCGAAGTTTACTCGCCACAATGCGCGAAATGATTTCGAAATATCTTATAAGATGGATTAGAAAATGAAACTAACGTGATTTCTCAATATTGCTAATCCAAGAAAAGATCAATGAAGATCAGCATCATATCAGGTTTTAAACCAACAATAAAATAAGTAAGTAGATAAGAGAGAAGTGCCTTCACGTAGTGCAGTATGGTCTTTGCAATAGAAGGCGCAAGAAAGAAGATGATAACTGCTAAATTAATTATAATTAAAATGGGTCAAAACAAAAATGATGCCCAGGCTGAAAAACGACGAAAGTTTGTAGATTGAAAAAGAAAATATCCAAATAACGTGGAAGGCGAAGAAAATTCATTTGACGAAACGGTCCCTTTGAAGTCTAAGTTTTTTGTTAAGACTCCCATTGGAGTCCTATACTGCCTAACCATGGTTGGGGGTTAAAGCTTTTCATTTTGTGGGACCGCCACTCAATGAAAAAAGTCAACAACAGTTCGGCCTGGGTGATTCGAACGGGTACCGCCAATAGACAACAAATTGGTAAGTTTATGTCTTGACCACTGAGCTACGGGCGCCCCAAGTCTAAGTTGAGGATATTGTACTTGAGTACTGAGTTGCTTAATAAGAATTCGATTGAGATATTTTTTTATTGTACAAAATAACTACTTGATTTCCCTTTGCCTCAGTACTTATCTTATGTTTACTCAAAGATTTTAAGTAAATTTTATCTGAATACGAAAAGACGATTATAAAAATACTCAACATATTCAATCAAACGGTATTCAAATACAAGAAGTAATTGATTTACAGTTAAATAACTATTTCTGAGGTTGATGAATTCAAATACTAAAGTACTCATAATTCTTAAGTTTGGTGCTATCGATAATCATAATTATGTACGAGGATACTTGATTACACTTAGTACTCAATACTCGTGTACTTTTTAATGAAAATGGAAAAAAAAAATCAAGTACTGCCAAACTCTGGTCTTAACGCCTCTCACCACTTCCGAAAATCCAACCAGAATTTTAAATACTACCTTTAAAAATATTATTGTTTGATATAATCTTTTATATTGGTAAAGCATTGAACTGAGAAAACATATCTTTTTGAGTTCTTATTTGTCAAACAACAAAATAATTTCTAAACGTACTTAACAATTCATCACTAAATTTGACAACTATTACCACACTCCTAATCTTCGTGATATCTAACGGTATTATGATTGTTTTAATGGCTGGGAATGAATTAATCACTAAAGAGAAGAAGAAGATTAACTTCAATAAGACTCTAATGATGGGCCCCTTATGATAGTTAATGAAAGGAGTACCAATTAACTGGGTGCTTATCGTCCTTGGACCGAGCTGAGAAGAAACGAAGAGGAGGAAAAAAACAAAAAAAAAGAAGATCGTGGAAGCGGAAACTACGAGGCCGGGTTAGCCCACTGCCTCTTAAAAGAGTAAATTAGTGTTTAGTGTTCCTTTTAGGTCAGGATTCACTGGTCTAATTGTATTCGGTTCCAATAATTAGTTTTATTTTTATTGTAATTTGGTTAATTGATATATTTATACATTCTTATCTAATGCTTTGATTTATCATCTATCGAATTTTTTGCCATATAGCAAAAAAATAATGGATTATAGAGATTACTACTAAGGAATTGTACGAAACTTCTAGAATGAAAAATAAAACTTAAAAACCAGGCACGTCTTAGGTATAAATAGAAGTTCACTCAAAGAGTCATTTGAACGTGTTTCTATTGCTAATATTCATATGGAGGGTAATTCCAATGACATTTATTCAGTAGGTAATAGAATAATTAAAAAATATATATTATTTCTGCTCAGTTATAAATATAAAATTTGATAAGTTCAACTCGTATAAAATATATTTATATCTGTGTCAGCTTAATTGCAAAACGTTTTTTGGTATATATATATATATAATTTATTTATTGATTTTTACAACTTGCCAGAAACTAGTAGAGAATAATTTTTTTTTTTATTTTATCCGATAACCAAGAGACGTTTGAGACTCGAGCACGTGTGTGGGATATATACATTATCCATATTTGACGATACTACTATAAGCAGTATTTAATTTTTTTTTTTTTAGTGAAGAATGAATTTAATACAGCAATGAATTTTGATTGGCCATGAAGGTATCACAATTATGAAAGATTTGATGTCTCCAGTTAAAAAAAACAACGAAGAATTCCATTTTGACGGCAGTCAAAACTAAAAAAAAAATTTATTTTTTTTAGTTTTGACTGCCGTCAAAATAGCCCTGAAGAAGCCCTGCAACGTGGGGCGAAACGTTGGCTCATTAAAATAGTATATTTCTACTATTTGAGTTTTTCTTGACCGCACCCGGACCATATTCCTTTCATCCTTACACACGGTCAATCAATAATCTTCCAGAATTCCATTTTGTATTTGTTTTTTTGTGAATTGATATTTATAAAGCATCTGTCCGTTAATGGCGTGAAATGACAACATACCAAACATAGAGAGGTAAAAAAAAAAAAAAAAACATAGGTCACACTAAAAATCATGTTTTAAAACATGTGACTCAAGCGGACTATGCTGAGACTTCTTTTCATCTTCCTTGAGGGCAGATAGGCGTTTTAATGTTTCCTATCGTTCATTGTTTCAAAAAAATTTTTTTTTGTTCCACAGTTTAGAATAGGTTTTGAATAGTCTTAAAGCATGAAAATTACTCCAAAATATTTATTTAGTTATACAATTCAAAATTAAGTTCAATAAAAAATTGAATTCCATCGCTTTTCTATCGCTTGGATCTTTCATTTTTCATATGATAGCAACTTATCCGGACATTATTTTATTGTTTTCTATTGAATTTAATACTCCAATCCTAAAATATGACTTAAATAATGTAAGATCATTATGAAATTCAATTCAACTTTTAACGCAGAAAAGTACAAGGGCCCAAGAAGAGAAAAAAGTCAGTTATTTCAATCCAATTTTTTATCACTTTAATGCCAACTATATATCTACTACTCCTACAAAGATGGAGTCAGCAACTACTTTACTGTAGATCGAAATAACTTTAATTTGAGTGCTAATAGACATTTATACGTCGAATGGATTTTGATATAAATTTTTATCTCATTATCTATGTATAATTACTATATAACTACTACTCCTCGTTGGCGAATAACTATATGAGTGTTTCGGGATTCATGCTGATTACGTGGGGATAAATATTTTAAAACATATACTTTAAGTTACTCTAGTTAGTTGTTAAATCATTCCCATGAGCGATATCTGCCATAAATTGAAATATATCATTCAAATCAAATATATTAGAAGGATGACTCATGCCCATTTGAGGCGGTACTAAAAGAAAAGAATAAATCACATCTCATCATGATGCAATAACACTTTACGACTCCGGTAGAATAAATGATTAATTGTATGGTAATGTTTGTATGATTATTAATTTATGTTAATAATGGGTGACTGCAAACAAACTTCGGAAGAGATTAAAAGATATCGGTCCTCGAGAATTCCTTCAGTTCCGGGAAAGAATGGTTTACTATATCTGTATCGTAGCAAAATGTATTTGCCATTTTTAGAATTATTATGTTTCTAGCAAATTTATGCAAATATTTGGGCTTCTGGGAAGATCTTAGCTGTAAGATGCAAGATAAGTTGCGATTACGGAAGTAAAAGATTTATGTTACCGAAACTCTTGAAACAGAAGTGGTTGACATATTGAGCCACAAACTTTCGCATTATCCGAATCCGGCCGAGTCTTAATTTCGCGACGGCCCCTCTAAATAAATTTCGACTTTTCCACACATTTTTTATTTTCTAATAAAAATTTGAATAATTTTCTAACAGAATACTGTCTAAACAAAATATATAATTTTTACGGGAATGTACAAAACTAAAATAACAATAGCGGGAACTTTTCGTTGGTAAACATTTTACTTATGAATGTAAGAAACTTAATAAAGAAGAATAAAGTGAAAATTTTTCTTTTCCAATTGTTTAATAAATAAAAACAAAAAGTCATTGCATTATACCTGGTACTGGATAGTAACTAAATTTTCTTTCAAAGTTGAAGACGGAATATGTCTTCAAACACATTTTGTTTAAATTTTCACAATTCAATTCTTTAAATTTTACCAACATACATATTTACGCTACTTATAATACATTAGAAGTTATTGGCTATAAACTTAAATATACACGGCGGCCATGTTGAAAAATCTATTATATTAGGTCTAAGTATCCTTAGGGAGTGGCAAAAGTTTTAATATCGTCTTTTGCAAACAGTTTTAAATTAGACTCCACAAAAAGATATTACTTTAAAATTACTTCTAGGTTATTAACTAGCAAGTTTACTGGACTTGTAGATGCATTCGTAAAATTATTAAATAACAGGTCTCGAAAATACTCCAAGACAAGGCTTCTTGAACTCTGGAACAGAACTGGATCCAGAAACGTTAACACTACCCCCTCTCACCACTTTCCCTCCCTCAAAAAAAAAAAAAATTGAAAATCGGGTAGAAAACTATACCCCGACATAAAGATAGCAGAAGTGTAAATTGATTCCATTCACCTCTAATTGAACTAAAATATTTCAAAGTATTATTAATTTAATGAAATTAATTTTTAAAAATATTTTGACTCGGGATTGAAACTAACTAATAAAATTAAATATATCCTTCAGCATCGACATATAAATATAAATTTTTAATCCGCCCTATCTTATCTGTATTAAATAAGAATTAACTATTTACCTCTTCATTATAAAGCTTTTCATCCTTCTTTCTTTAATCCATTCTTTAAACTGATCTATCTTTTTTTAAATTTAGTTATTATTATTTTTTTAAAAATATTTTCATTTTATCGCAAACAACTTCCTATATCCAAAAAAAACAACTTCATTTCGAAACAAATGTTCACCAGTGGTTTTATTTCCGACCAGTTCCTGTACTACCAGTTCCAATTAAAATTATCACTCTAATACCGTAAATTGCTGTTAGATATAACATTCTTTAGTATAGAAAGTTGTTTTGTTTTTTTTTTGTTTTCTTGACATTATAAGTCAAATTAAATCCGATAATTAATGTTTCCAGATACACTAATAAATTTATTAGCCATGTATGTACCGTACCTACTTTTTCTCTTCAACTCTTCTAAACTATTTTGTTATTACATGGTCGGCATTTTTTTTTTGACGTGACAACGTCTTATAAATCATTTTGCGGGATGCCATGTTAGAAAAAGTGTCCCGTAACGGAAATTGACTTCGTTTAACATATGGATATTATATCATATGTATAAAAATTAATTAAGTGCGAGATACAAGTGAACCATTAGAAATTAAAGATTATGAGTGTATAGCTCGAAAAAATAATAACTCTGATTCTGATTCAAATGCAGCGGGAGGTGTTGCAATTTATCGAAATATTTCATCATTGTGGACCGTTAGCGGACTTGGCTTTAATTTGTCAAATAAATTTTATATGACAAAAAACACCGGGGATGTTTGTTTGGCCGAAATAACGTACTTCAATAAAGATGTATTGCTGAAATTCGTCCTTGGGGCTGTTTATGTTCATCCAAATTCAACGATCGCTAATATTGGATTGATGTTCCATCAAGCGCTACTTCCTTACTAGATGTAGGATTCCCATTCATATAAATTCCTAGTTATGTCATATCCTAAGTATTAGTAGTACCTTTCGGACATTAACTTACATAATACTTAACTGAGTGGAATTACTCAGATTGAATTTTCTAGATTAATCTAAAATATTTGCATGAAAAATGTGTAATAGCATTCATTTCTTTTCCGAGGGGAATTTAGGTCAACGCTCCCGAAGCCTCGGCCTTGAAAGATCGTGTACTGAGTACGAATGTGGTCAGCAGCATAGGTAAGCAGAAAATATGTCCTCTGTAAAAAAGTAAAAAACAATTATACAGTAGTAGCAGATCTGGCAATTCTTATCTATTGCTAGATTTAGCTATCTATGTAGATTTATTGAACACAATTAAAACTTTGATATACATTAACATACTAGTTAAATTTAACCATACATTATTATGTTTATTTACCGACTGGATTAATGAATTAATTGCTCATTATATATATTTAGTTCAAACTATATGCTAATGATATATTATGATAATATATAATAAAATATATAATTTTACTCTATACTTTTTACAAACCGGTTTCTATCAAATGTTTGATCTCTACCAATAAGGATTTATTCAATTACTAGTTTAAATGTACGATTTAGAGCTTCCAAGTTATAATAAAGAAACAAAATTCGCAGAAAAAATCTTAAATTTATGGCCCTATAATCTGCACAAGCCGCAACTAATTAAATCAATTAGAACCGAAGATATAAAATGAAACAATTGAAAATTTTTTCTTTACTTGAAATCATTATTTCGCCCTAATAAGGACATTAAGTATAAACAATATTAATGTTGATTAAAAGAGCATACATTCAGCTTTCCAACGTTTGAATTGAGGTAGGAATTGGATAAAATGGATACCGATAGAAAACTTTTTTCTCAAATAAATCAAGTTGAAAAAGTTCTTATTTTATTATTTTTTTTTTTAATGTACTTAAGGGTTTCAGACGACTCTAAATCAGTATGATTTGTTTTAACAATTTTTTGTGAATATAATATCGTTTAGTGGAACAGTAATTTCTTTCTTATTTTTCAGAAAGAGACAAATCGCATGGTATATAACAAACTTGAAAAAAATAAAAATATATACTTACAGGATTTAGTGGGGAAATCTTAGTAGCTTTAACCTTGTCATTACGGAAGGACACATTTTGAAAAAAAAAACAGCAAATAAATCGGTCCAGTAATTAACAAGTTTATTGTGCACAAACATACGAAATCTTTTATATATATATCAGCACGAACGAAAAATAGAGTACAGTGTTTCAAATTAATCACTAAATGATTCGAGAATTGGACCTTAGAGATTCATTTTGGCGATTTTTTTTATGTCTTAAAGTAAAAGTGTTGTTGAAATACTGGCCACAAAGTAATCATTTAATAAAAAAAAAAAAAACCTCTTTCTGACGGTAGATGACAACTTTATTATTGAAGGAAATTGTGGTGGCATGATTAACGTCTTGAGTAGCAATAGTCGACGTTTGCAAAGAGAGAATTTGAAATGGGTTTGCCACTGTCGAAATTATTATTAACACTTCTATATCTTTAGTATATTTCTTTTAAATATATTTTTAATTATAATTCATTTAAAGTTACATTATTTTACATTTGTTTTAGTGGCAAACCCATTTGAAACCTCTCGCCATATGATCAATTACAATGAATTAATTAAAAAAGGAACGTGTGTTGTTATCTGAAAATTATAAATGTTTTGTAATATATGAAGTGTAAATATTGTTCTATAGAAGAATAAAGAACGTAATTATCGTTACATATATATCTTTTTCGTTTCACACGAACACGCACTAAAAAATTAATAATGCAATTAAACGATGTAGTTCTGTTTGAAATACATTTATAAATAAATAAAAAAAATTAAAAAAACTGTACACTGTAAAGCTTATATTAAGTTAGTTCTCTAAAAAACCGGTTCGACCCCTTACTGCTTTTGATATTTTCAGAAACCAATGAATATTAAATCGAGGGGAAAAAACTATGCCAACGCGGGTTGACAGGCAATAATGGATTCTATGATGAGCGGGATCTTCTGGTTTCGAGGGAGGTCATCCGAAGAAAACAGAAAACGATCAATTAGTGTGGTTATTGAATTACTGAATTATTGGTACAGAGTGGAGAACATGGTAGGATCACTTATCTATTCAATTATTAACATAATTCTACAAAAATAAGAAATCAAAATTTTCCTCACTTGCCAGAGGTGAATTTGTATACGAATTTTCTTAGATCAACTTAACACTACTCAAATCATTATTATTCGAATATAATTGGACTACTTTTGTACAGTTGCAACGTTATTTTCTTTCATTCTGATAACAGTAAAGTACTTTTTCTGGATTTGATGGCAGTAGGAAGTCACTCCAATTAATCTAACCAATTATAATACTTAATATAGTCAAATTTTTGCCATTTAGTATATTTTAGCACCCTCTTAGCGCCATTGGTGCTTAGGAGGATTGATTTTTCGAAAAATCTATACGTGATGGAAGGAGATATGTTCATTTTTGGTTTCAGCACATAAAAAAAAAATATGCATCAGTCAAAAGCAGTAAACCTAATTTATGGTTGGAGAATCGTATATAATTACACCAGTCTACAACAAAATATTGAAAGATAATCTATATCTAAAAAAGAAAAAAAAACTACCTTTATTTCTATCTTTGGACAAGCTGTTCATTATTCAGTCCATCTCAATTATTTTGAAGGGATTCACCCCATTATAGATATACTCGACTATATTATCAACAGTCCTATTGGTTTTATAGAATATCCACTTACTTGTCATTCACTTATTTATATATTAGACACATTGGATTCAATTCGAAATATAAGTGAACTAGAAATTGATATATACTAGAAAAAAATTAGTACTATTGATAATGTAACGTTTTATATAATCGAGACAATAGAAATAAAGGAATTTAGAAGTGTTAAGGCTTTCTAAATAATTCATAAAAATATATTCAATCATATTAGGATTAATTTTTTTTCATTTCATAGAATAAGCTGGTGATTACAAAAAAAATAAATAAATAAATAAAAAATCATATTTCTTTCATACAAGATTACTTCTAGGAGGGCTTGATAATACTAAGCAATATTTTTTTGATGCCAGGGATTTATCCCTGATAACCCCCCTATAAATAAGTTTTGAAAAAACTTATTTATTAGTGTTAACGTTTCGACCAGAGTTTCACATTCACTTGGATGTCCGACGTTTTTCAAACCAGCCTTAATGAAGGCAAGAAACTGTGGCCAATAAATCCAATGGCCAATCTTGGCACTAATAAATAAGTTTTTTAAACTTATTTATGTTGTTCTCTAGCCATCTTCTGTTCATTTAAAAATCAAATTATACAACATAATTAGGTCATTAATTATTATCTGTTCAATTATTGGGTGAATTCCGTAACAACCATACAGTACTATTGAAATAATTTAGATATAAAAACCATTTTACGAAGCTTTGTCGACTAGGTTCGCGGTTTACAATCCAAATACGAGATATTCAAAGGAATTTTGACCTTATTAGAGTTACGAAAAGTGTTTTTTTTTTCTCTTTTTTTCGGCCAGACAGATCTAAACAGCTGATGAAATGGAGGCAAGTTTTGACAAATTTATATACTGGTTCGCCTCGACGTTGAGTCGTCCTAAGTGTGTCGTCAGAAGAGCGAAGGACATTAAGTCAGCTTGTAACTGCGAATTTAGATTGACGAGTCGATAAGTATGTCAATAAAGTGATATGATTGCTTGATAAATACCAAAGTATACATATTGATCTGCATCGAGGAAATGGTTATTTTGATCCATGTGAAATTAAATAATTAATGATAGCAATAATAAATTGTAAATATATTTTATTGTAGTGAGCCGAAACCCTTGATATGGAAAAGAAAATATGCAGATTTGGGCATTAAATTTTTGTAAAGCTCTTATGTTGAATACTTAAAATTTACAAGGCAGGATCATTTAAAATAACACAATGAAATTAAGCTACGAAATTGGTTTTTGTTAAATTGCAATGGAAATAGGATCATCGTCTACATTAAATCGTAATCGTAAGGGTTTTAAAAAATTACAAGAAGCTGGTCAGAGTTGTTCACTAATACAACCTTTTGTTAGAGAACACCTGCACTCATCACAACAGCCCTGATGAAGTCTTGTTGAGTGGGTCAAAACTTTGGTCAATAATAAGTTTTTTTCCCCCGACCATCTTCTTCTAATTAGTATGTTTTTCAAAATATTCTGTAAGTTTAACAACGCATTTTTTCTTTTTTACACAGGATGAAAAACTAATGTAAAATCCCTTAGTACTTCTAATTTCCGTTTGATATTATCTAGGATATTGTACCTAGCATGTTCTAAGACAATTTAGCGTGCATATCTCCATTATTACGTATTTTAATGTTATTTTTTCTCACTTAACCCTTTCACAAATAATTACGAAATCTCTATGGCGACTACGAGTAGTATGTAGACATAATTTTTAATTTGTATGCTTTTTCGTTTTAATTAGTTTTACTATGTCTTATGCAGTTTATAATTTCTTATATATTTTCGTAAATGTATGACACGTATCTGGGCAAAATTTGTATATATTCAAGAAATGAGATTTTGAGTATTTTATCCACGATAAATGTCTACAACAATGCCGGGAACAACAACCATTAAATTACATTTAATAATGTTTTAATCGTTTTTCATAGCCATTTATTTATTTTTTAAAGATCATATTATTTACTTTTTTTGAATGGATGTATTGTTTTTTTACAAAAAATAAAAATTAAATAAAAAGTATAAATTTCAAATGTTATTAAATAAAAAATATATATATTTCAAATCAAATAAATATGCTTCAACCACTGTATTTTTGTTACCCGGGGACTTTTTTGAGAGCCATACATTTTTCAAACACCTGTATATAACATAAATAGATAATACGACGCTAACATCAATGATAATCCTAATAAATCATATCAACATCTTATCCGTATCCGTACCAATGTTATGATCATTCAGAACAGCTCTCCATTCATTCGAACAGGACCCTTGACCCTTGAAGAAAGATCATTGTCCACCATGTACTCTGCATGAACGAACGTTCATTGGTTATAAAGGTTCAAACTCTCTTGTTTCTGTCCATATCCAAGAAGGTAACTTTACTGCTGTTTTTATGTGACCGTTAAAAAATTAGTAATTAAAAACTGTTTTTAGAATAGTTGGTTAACGTTTTTTCAATTTCAGGCGCTTTTTAAATATTGCCCGATTCAACTATCTTGAAGTCTCCTCTTCCCGTTTTAAGCTAATATTTTAAAAATGATATACGACCGTCGCTTCCTGGGGGTCTTAGCGGGGCAGGTCAGGCGGGAATGTATTGCCTTTTTTGTGTTATGATCTCCTTTTGTGAAATTGTGACATGCCGTACATCGACCAACCTACTCGCTATAATTGTCTGCTTGAGAAGTCAGACAAGTAAGGCTACCATGGAGGGCGGGAGTGGAGGGTTTTATAACCGCACATTTCGAATCGACAGTGTTTTTATTTCACCATGGCAACCGTAACAATTTCACGTTTTTTTTCAATTTCTGGCGCTTTTTAAATATTGCTCGATTTAACTATCTTATAGTCTCCTCTTCCCGTTTTAAGCAAATATTTCAAAAGTGGTATAGGACTGTTGCTTCCCGGTGGCAATTAGGCAAAATAAATCGAAAAGCTCGGCTTCGAGCACCAGACAAATAATGTGATGCAATAAAATTAAAAATAATATAATATGATATAATAATATAATAATACGTGTTAACCGTATCTCATTAAAAGTCCAGGATTGCAACACAATGATTTTTTTTTAACTGGTCTGTCTACTTCACTCCAAAGTAAAAAAAACATATTTGTTCTACAGGAACTGGGCCTGTTTTAGATAAGACGTTTTGAAACAACTAACCAGAGAACAAGCAATATAAGAACTTTCACAATAGACATTATCAAAAATATTAAAACCACCTCAGCGAAAGTTGAAAAGAAAGCTGCATCCATTTAAAAAATTTTAATGGAAGATTATTGATTGACCGTGTGTATAGATGAATGGAATATGGTCCGGGTGCGGTAAAAAAAACAAACTCAAATAGTAGATAATTATACTATTTTATTGAGTCAACGTTTCGCCCCACGTTGCAGGGCTTCGTCAGGGCTAAAAAAGATACAAATACATAGTTACAAAAGGAAAAAAAAAAGAAAAATATATAAGTGTAAAATAACAGGGGTATCATATGTAAAAAAGTAAGATATAATAAGAAAAATTAAAGGTTGTAAATAGTCAATGAAAAGGGTAATAGTAACAGATAGATTAGAGAAGAAATATTAAAGAAAATACAAATAAAGAGATGTAAAAAGAAAAAAAAACACAAATCAAATGATGAGACAGAATGCATACCTGTTATGTCTTACTTTTTTACATTTTATACCCCTGTTATTTTACACTTACGTTTTTTTTTCCTTTTGTAACTATGTGTTTGTATCTTTTTTAGCCCTGACGAACCCCTGCAACGTGGGGCGAAACGTTGGCTCAATATAATAGTATAATTATCTACTATTTGAGTTTTTTTTTTACCGCACCCGGACCATATTTCATTCATAAAAAATTTTAATGTCATCTAAACCCCAAGCTAATATGAAAGAAACATTGTTTACCCGAGAGAAGTTTTGTGGGCTAGAATTTTTCAAATGTTTGTTAAATAAAACGAAGACATATGGCGGAGAAGAGCACGATCAAATAGATTGAAACTGAAATATTATTGTAATTTTGAACTTATTTTTGATCACAATAATGCAATTTTTTTGTCGAGAATAGAAAAAAAAGTCCTTTTTGTTGTGATAGCATTTCTTTCAATATTTTGAATAAGTTCTTTGTTATAAGAATCCTGGACAATAGAAATTCTCTCTTCATTTGTTATATTAGTAACTTTAATACATATTATGGATTAGTGAACTAAACATCAATAAACATCGACTTTAGACATTAATGTATACTAAAGATCAATCAACTTTGTTTGTCATTGTTTGAAGAAGACTGTTTAAATCAGTCAGCCTTTAATACAGGGTTGAAAAGAACACAAAAAATCTACAATAGCCCGCTAATGGAAAGAGAGAATTTCCTCCGGGGAGCTACGTGATCTGAAATGTGATTGAGGCATTTTACTCACTCCTGCCGTGCCCAGGAATTATTTTAACTTGGTCCGAGTCAAGTGGTTGAAGAGTAAGCTCTCGGGTCTGTTGACTAAAGATATTTATTATATCTAGTCTGAGGACCTGTCTAAACATGCACACGAGTGGATCTGCATTAAAATCAATTTGAAATATGGAGAAAGAGAATTAAAAAAAAACCCTAAGTAATAACAATGCAGTGGCTCAGAGCACTAAAGTTTTGATGCATAAATGCACAGATAGAATAAAGTGCAAGTTAAAAAATAATTTGTAAATATAATAAATAATATTCAAATAAATTTAATGAATAATATTCACTTAAAATAAAAACATTCTTTAATTGTATAAACTGTTTCAGATAAACATTGTTTGAAAACAGGACTAAATAATTTAAAACAAAAAATAGGTTTTTTTTGTCCAATAACTTTGAAATTTTGGAATATGAAAAAATGATTTACAATTTAAAATTACTTATGTCCACTAATGAATAATAAAGTATGGGAAAAAAATAAGAACAAAAACTAATGAATGAAAACTAATTTACAAAAATAGGACATTTTTGTCCTAAAATTTTGAAATTATGAAATATAAGAAAATTATTTACAATTTAAAATGGCATATGTCCACAAATGAATAATAAGGTAAGAGAGAAAAATAAGAATAAAAACTAAGAATTTTTTGGTATAATCTCAATAGCATATTAGCTGTGTTAATGTTTATAAATTAGTGAATGTAAATATATTTAAAAATCGTATTTTTTTTATGTAAATCTGTAAAAATGTTATTAAGGTGCAATATAAACTTAGTTGATTGTAAAAGTATTAATTGTAAATATTTTTATTTGTTGAACTAGATAATGGGCAGAGAAGCCCGAAACGTTATTCAAATGATATAAAGAACAAAGAAGTGGATAAAGGGTATAAATAAATTCATGAAAAGAAATATAATAAACTTTAACATGCATTTATTTTATCAATACTATATCTAATATTTTTTTTTTTTATTATTTATTTATAGTAATTTACAACTGTACAAAATAATACAACAGGTAAATATGTAGTATGTTTCATATACACTTGAAAATCTTGGGAAGGAACTTCAAACATTAATTTAAACTAGAAGGTCCCGTGGCCATCTTCTTTTCAGACGCCTCGGAGGATTATCAGGGATTGTTAAGGATGAAAGATTAAGAATTAATGGGTTAGGATGGTTAAGGAGTTTGGAATAAAAAGACGCATATCTGTTTTGGGTCAAATCTGCAACGAATGGGATGTTAAGGTCTTTATGAATGAGTTTATTTGTGACGTAATAAGGAGCATCAACGATTTTACGTAGGATTTTGGATTGTAACGATTGGATGCGGGAAGAATTTGATGGTTTGGTGGAGCCCCAGAGCTCAATTCCATATGTCCAAATTGGTCTGATTATTGAAGTGTATACTAATTTTTTGTAATGAATGGGAAGTTTAGAGCGTTTGTCAAGTAAGTGTTGTAGCAATCGGAATCTACGAGCAGTTTCTTGTCGTTTCAGTCTTGTGTGTGGATTCCAAGTAAGTCTCTTGTCAAGATGGAGTCCTAAGTATCGAATCTGCTCAACAGGTGTTAGTGGTGTATCTAGAAAGGATACAGTAGGACAGGAGGGCAGAGGTTTACGACGGAGAGTAAAGGTGATCTGGTGGGATTTTTCAGGATTTATTTTGATTCTCCAGTTTTTACACCATTCTTCAATAGATGTTATGTGTGCCTGTAGTGTTTGTGATGCATTAGTTGGGTCATATCTAATATTAAACTCACATAAGTATTAATATAAATTTGAACCACAATTTTGATAAGAAAAAAACAAATTGAATATTAAAAACAAAAAATATATGAGTTGTTTATTTTTGAAGTGACGTAAGTGAAGTAAGTCTATTTCCCAAAAATACCATTGCCCACTTAAAAAATAGTTACATTTTTAAAGGATCATTTCATTCTGAACAAAATGTTATTTATTAAATTGTCAGCATATTTTATTATTATGGGACTGATATAAGAAGAATCTAGTACAAATTTGATCAAATTTTATCCTCAATTATCGCTTACAAATGGACAAATGTTCTTATTTTGGCACAAGAAATTATTAATCTTGAAATATATATACAATTACATACCCAATTTTCATGAGGAATCTGATATTTATCTGCTTGGCTGATGTTTTTCATATTATTGTGTTTTCACTTTACTATTTACTACCATTTATGTACTCATTTTATATTACTCTAATATTTAGGTATGTTTTCTGTTCTTTATAGCCTTGAAGAAAAATTACTATTTGGGCCGGAATAGACATTTTTTTTGTTCTAGTTATAGAGTTGCCCTACAGGCAAATTTTTGATTGGCAAAATTGGATTGGGTTGAAAATTCAAGTTATAATAAATAATACAAAATTATGGTTCAACGTAAAACCAAGGTAAAATTAGAGCATAAACTCGTAAGAAAATTAATTATTAAATATGATGTAACCAAACCGAAACCTAAAAACTATACCAAGTAAATGCATTAATCTCATCACAAAATAAATCTACCCAATTTATCAACCAAAAAAATAATATGGAAGCTAAAATACACATTGCTGATTCTCAAACTTGGAATATTAACCTTTAACATTGTTAAATTACATTGAAACAAGAGAGCTTTGTTATGAAAAAATGTTAAGGAAATCTGAAGACTGCTACAAATAAATAATTTTCAATGTGAGATCAAAGGGAGTTTTTCCTTAAAGGCTTTTGGGGAGTGCGTGGCCTTGTCAGATAAAAATCTGCTACTTCATTAAATCCACTTAGATATGCACCACTAGTCACTACAGTAGTCAGATGTACTACTCACTCTAAACCATTTTAACAGCCACAGTAATAACAGATACTGGTAAATAGTGTGGTAGTAGAGAAATATATTTGTGAACACATCGTGCTGTGATCGACATTCTGAATTTCGGATTGAGTAATTTAGGCATATGTTAGTATACAGTTGTATAGATTCAGGTAATATGGGTATAATTGATGCTGTTGATCAATAGTTTTTCTCATTATATGTGTGTACCATTTCTTCTCATCATAAAATGTAAATAAATCAACTTCTATGAAAGAAGTTAAATAAAATATATTTTTCAAGATAGAATTGTGATTAGTCTCGCAATACAATTCTGTATAAGAGGCGGTAAGATTTATTGTACTTTAATCTCATTTTCTGTCATAACATCGATGTTCTTGAAGCAAATAATGATTGAAGGTTATTATTGCACCAGTACAATGTTTATTTGGAGGAACTGGTTTGGCATGTCTTTTTAGTTATAGTAAACTGCTGTACAAATTTTGCCAGTCTGTCAGAGTGAATAAGGCAAAATTCATTTTCCGGTAACCCCAAGAAACCTAAACGGGTCCAAGAGGAGATTGAAAATGTATTGTTTCGAATAAAGTGCTGTAGGACATTCGTCCCAATGAACTCATATAAGGGTTGTATTAAGTGTAAAATATTTTACCATGTTAAATTTTATTAGTATAGGATAGTGAACAACTCTATTTAAAGTGATGTTAAATTTTAAATACATAAGAGATCCGGGTTTAGCTGCGATAGCGGGTTTTCTGAGCAACTTTTTTTATAACCTTTCCTCCCACAACTTCATGGTATTGTTTATTTCTAAGTTTTGATTAAAGTAATTTATAATAACATGCCTAAATTGAGTGGAAAGTGGAAGTTTGTGTGAATGTTTGGCCTCTGAGTGTCTTGTTGATCTTCTAACTTGTGAGGAAGAGTATCAAGATGAGCTAATTGACGACTGCCATTACATTATTATTATTGTCATTCATTGCTTAATTAGATTTAAAAACATCCGAACCAATACTAATACACAAACTACGAGCAAGTAACTTAACACAACAAACAAAATGACGAGCTCAGCTAGTCTGTTGCGTGACGTCATTCTCCTGTTTACAGACCTAGTAACAGACTCTCATCTATGTTATATGTTATATCGTTTTATCATGGTAAAAGGAGGAATTATTTTGCCATTTAACATAAGTTTTCCTATTTAACATGTTAAACTAAAGATCATACCCCTATCATGAGGTATTTAAACCTCATAGGACCTTGAATCCTATTTCCATATTATAGACAGGTATCATACTTTATTGAATAATTTTAAGCAGAATAATTACACCAGACTATCAGCTTATCTATTGATTGATATCGAATTACAAGTAGCATATAATAATACAAATAAAAGTTGCTCCTTTATTGATGAATATGACTTATTATAAACTATCAACATTCCAGATGCATTCTTTCTTTTTTTTATTTCGCAATCCAAACGCAATCGTTAAAATCTGCTTAGCAGCC
Organism: Halyomorpha halys; assembly: GCF_000696795.3. Taxonomy (NCBI): domain Eukaryota; kingdom Metazoa; phylum Arthropoda; class Insecta; order Hemiptera; family Pentatomidae; genus Halyomorpha; species Halyomorpha halys. Next base: position 388,537 of record NW_027116002.1, on the reverse strand, counting down.
TGCGTTTCGAATAACACGGCACGTATAAGTGCCGTTTCCCACGGGTCGGTGTTTTTACTTGAGTGGAAAAAAATTCGCTAGCACCCGTTGGTTTTTTTTTTTCTTCCCTCACCCACTCAGATGATCTGGCAGATCGACATAAGACACCACTCCGAAGACCCTCGACAGCTGGCCGAGGACAATACGCCAGGAACTGAAGGAGTACAGACACCTGCGGACCTGTGCCGGAGGACAATAGAGGTCTAGATGAGGGTCAGGACGTAACAATGTCCCCACGGAGAGGTCAGGTGCTGCTTTGTCCTCTCGGGTACTGCCGTGCACTTGTTGCTATCACCAATGGTTCTTCATCAGCCCTACAATATGCCTCTCGTTAAACAAAAGACAACTAATGTGCATTTGTATTACTTAGGTACTTATTTCCTCTACTGTTTGTTACCTCAAATTAAGCTATGCATGTGAGGCTATAGAGGCGGAGCTTGGTAGTTCTGTGATCAAGAGTTGTACCTGTTAAAATTCAATTTATCCACGAAGTTGACAATGACTATCAAATTCTGGTTTAAACTGGTTGATATTATGTAAAAAACTGTGTCAAAAATAGAATTACTCCGTATAGGAGAATAAACCCCAATTAACAATAAACTCTGCATATATATTTTGAAATCACCGAATTTCGAAATCATGGAAATGAGTTCTATTTAAAAGTAAAAGTTTCAATAATATCTAATTAGTTTTGACCATGTATTATACTTTTATACTTCTTTTTATATTTATCTTTTATTAAAACTTTCTTACGAACTTTCACTCAATTCAGTTTTTTTCTATTTTCTCTCAGTATTTCATTTCGAAACTGTACGAATTCTTAAGTGTTATGTACAGTATATCACTAAGCAATATATTAATTTTAATTTTTCTACGTTATTTTTATTTTTATAATAAATGTAAAACTGCATTACCTTCATTACAATGTTTTGATGTGACACATTCGTTGTAGGTATTGTTATAAGTTTTTTTAAAAAAAATTGTATACTAGTCTAAATTGTTTTGTAAGCTCTGAATACGGTTAGTTATATTGATCATATTATATTGTTTGAAGTTGATTGTTTTTTATTCATATAATTAGTACATAGATCATTGTAGAACTTTATATTATTTCTTTTAAAAATCTTATGTATAAATATGGTAGGTCTAGTTGTGGTGTAAAATTTATGCAGTAAATAATTTGTTTAAATACCTAGGTAATGGGATATATTACCTATAATATTATTACTATATTATATTCGAATCCTACTTCTGACGATACGAATGACAAATGAGACCGAAAGACAAGAACACAAATTAGTACTCCTGAGTGAATAACACCACATATTTCTAGACCCATCCTCCTCCCCCTCCCCAGGCTTCATGATTTTTTTTTTCAATAAAACACTAAGATATTCGATCTATCTATTATATTTACTATAAGCTAAGTTTACCATTACATTTATGTAAACAATTTTTAAAATATCTTCTTGACAAACGGTTTAAACTTCCAATCCATTATAAAAGACTGATCTACATGAGTATTATCAGGCCTATCTGAACATACGGAGTTGAGCTTTGGGGTTCCATAAACCATCGAATTCCTCTTAAACCTCCTAACAGTCCAAAATCCTACGTAAAATCCTTACTGTTCCTTAATTTGTCACAAATCAAGACAACCATCAGGATCTCAATGTTTCATATGTTGCCGATCTGGCCAGAACCAGTACCAATCCTTCCATGACAAACTTCTCAACCACCCAATCCCACTTGTTTCTAAAGTGGCTTCTCCTTCCTTGTCTAATAACCCTCCTAGGCGTCTGAAAAGAAGATGACCTCGAGATCTTCTCCTCTACTAATGTTATTGGAGTTCTATCAATGGGTAGGTTCGCCACATGTTTGAATCATGTCATTATATCACTTACAGCAAATTTACTTGTTTGTTATTGGTATATATTTTATACCGTTGTAAATAATAATAAATAAATTAAATATGAAAAAAATCTTGTTAATTTTTTATTGCAAAGTCCATACAACTGTTACTATAATTGCAATATTGAATTAAAACAAACATGAGAAATGGAAAATATCAGGTCATTAAAATTATAATAATAAATAAACTATAGTTCTGTTATTTTATATAAATAGTGCGAAAATAGGTTGCTTATGATTATTTGATGACACGAACTTTTAGGATATTTTAACTAATAACCCTCTAAATTGGTGATACGTTTTCAAAGTATTTATGCAATCTGTTCCTGGATTATTCCGTTAAAAAAATTTCAATGAATTTAGAAAATTCAATAACATTTTTGCACCAGGCTGCAAAAAATAATAAAACAATCCACGAGAAATTTATCTGAAAATACAATACGAAAATAAAAGAGCGAAACATCATGTTTATGATTCCAAATGAAATATCTATTCCCCAAAGCAGACCTGACAGCTAATCGTTTAGTAAGGTCCATTGTATTTCGTTAGGAATCTATCTTTATTTAATAAAAAATGAAATACTTCAGCACTAATAGTAAAATAATTAATATAGATTATTTTATATATATGTCCAGAGAGACTGATTTCTATTTAATTTTATTTTCTGCGTCAATCTGAACATATTTTAAATATTAGTTCAACCTAAATATATAAAATGTTTTTTCGGATATTCTGAAATAAGCCTGATATTTCTAGATATTTAATTTGGCTGACAAACGTTTATCTTTTTTCCCTATAAATAATATCTCGTTTGGAGTTATCCAGAATCACCTCTGAAATCCTCCACCACAAAATCATCGTTGTCAAGTGTAATGTAAGAGAATGCGTAAAAATTAACACGTTATCATAATGATGAGAGATAGTTGATAAATTATATGAGAAGATGGTTTGGGGGTGCGGCCAAAATATAACACAAATAAGATGAAATAAATAAGTTATTTATTTATCATATAAGATGTTTTCAGTTGATCTAAAGTAATAATGATCATTAATTAATGCCTAAGTTTTTCTAATTATGTAAAAACAATGTTTGCAAGGACTGTTTATTCAACTTTTATCCTATGAAAAACCGAATGAAGCAACAAACAGTCTTCATCCTACAGGCATGTGAGGCTACTTGTTTGGTTTGTTTTATACTTCGTATATAAATAATGCTTCGGTAATTAATGTAAATTAGACTCGTTGAGATTTAGCTCACCAAGAGGTGATTCTACATTCGGGTTTTGCACTTTACACCCAACTTTATAGGACCAATTGAACAAAAACCGTTGGAAATCGGCTTATTTTCGGACGTAGTTCAGTTTTTGAAACCTAGAGTGACCTCTTTAAACACTTAAATAGATCTAATATGATGCCTAGATTAGATCTATCTACATAGATTTTTCTCAGCACGACAAGCATCGATAGCAAATTAAATTCGTCCAGTCTTGACTGGAGTACCCCAAGAATCAATATTGGTTCTTTTTCTGTATGATGTATTGATAAATTGCACAAAAACACGATATCAACATTATAACTGAAATAAATGTGAAAAACAATATTTTCCTCAACACATAAAATCTTACTCAGGCATCATTAACTTAATAAAATAGCTTATTCATGTAAATAGTAAATATATGCCTATGCATGGCACTTAGTGTGTTAAATCATGAAAAATCACTTTAAATATAAATCTCTCCATAAATAACATCGACCCTTCGAAGAAATTTTCTTCAGTTAATATAGACAAAGTCTTGGTATCTTATATAGACTTAAATAGACTTAAGATAAGTCTATTTATATATAGGACTGGTATCTTATATATAAATAGACTTAAAATTTACTGATTGTTTCCAAATCTTCAGAACTCAATTTGACAAACTCCGTAAATTCCTACCTCCTACATACTTTCTCATTATTCTTTCCTTTCTCTCTGACAGATTATTTAAAGTAAATCACAATGGTTCCTATTCATCCCTCTTCTTTCAGTCCTCTGGTGTTCCTCAGAGTAGTATCCTCGGTCCCATCCTCTACAATCAGCATACTACAGAAGACATCCCAACCTGTCCTAACACTATCCTCACCACGTATGCCGATGACACATGTGGGGTCGCTGTCAATAATAACCCTTTAATAGTATCCCAAACTCTTCAATCCCATATCACAGCCCTCGAAGAATGGTGTCGTAATTGGAGGATTAAAATAAATTGCAACAAATCCCATCAAATTACCTTTTAAATCTTTTAAATGATGGTTATGTGACAGAAATTTTGAAGATTGTATTCAGTTATTTTTCTATATTTTGTTTGTAATGTAAATAAAAAGAACCAAATAATTTTGGAAGGATTTTAATAGTAAAGATACAATGAGATAGCAATCCATGGTTTTGTAAAAACCCTATACCTCAACACCGCACCGCCAAAAGGGAACATTTTAACCCTAGAATACGAATACTAATAATATATAGTAGGCTGGAAAATAATCATAATCATTAGCAAATTAGGAGTTTTAATAATAAAAAAATAGTTTTTAAAACTATAATCACAATTATATTAACGTTAATTACAAAAAATATTCATAATTATGAAAGAAAATTCTTAGTATAATATTATGAATTCAACAACTTATCTTTTCTAGTAGGTAAAATGATAGAATATTGGTAATAAACAACCGAGCAAATCATTTTTATGTTTTTATTAAAGGAAGGAAAAGTTTATTAAAAAAAAAAAGTTGCGCTGCCCAACTTCATTGGCTTGCTAATCACACCGCATACCTATTTTAGTCTAATCAGACACTATTTGTAATCTTACGATAAATTAGAGTGTTAAACTATAACCTGATAGGTATTTGTAAATGTTTGTTTATTGCAGGTAAGTAAAATTATGCAACGGTTAATTTTGCAAATTTTAAAAATGTATTAAAAGTTTATTGCCTTATGTCTTGTAGTAAAAGCGTATATAAGCGTTATATATAAAAAAAATAAAAAAATAAATGAGATCAAAAGTATGTTCACTACCTAGTATTAATACGTTTGAATTTTAAATTGATCTGATGTGTAAATATAATAATGCTATAAAAATAAATAAAGTCAAATGCATATACAGTCGTAAGAATGTTTCAATAACAGAGCACATATAACACAACATTGTAGTTCAACAAAATCTTTTAAAGATATGTGATTCCAGTTTTCCAAAATTGGTTATTTTCCGTTATCTTCCATAGTCTGTAGAGTACTCTATACCGCAAAAACAATAATGATATCTATTTTTTTTTAAAGATATTTTGAAGACGTTTTATTCACTGTTTTTGTTACTACTAGCTACTTTACTGTTACAGACTAATATGATGAATACATGGATATTTCGTACAGCTCAATGAAAAAAGCTACTGGAAGATCATAAATTTACTAAATACATCCGAAATTAATCAATTTCTAAATTAAACAAATTCTTGTATATTTTTAGTGCTTTATTTGAAATATGCCAGCTGCAGTAGAATGTTATCAATGAATAATGTGAAAAGAAAAAGTAACTGTCAGGTTCCAGATAACAGATCCTCTGATAACATCTAGAACTGGGAGTGATAAAGGACGAAAGCTGTCCATTCAAGTCTATCATTGGATATTTTAGAGAAGATTTTACAATTTTATTTATTTATTCACCGAGTGGACACAGAACAGCGAGGCAGAGACTTAATGAACAACACCGATAGACTATTTTGTCAAAGGATCCATGAAAGATGTATGAGTTTTTTTTTAACGTGTTAATTTTTTGTTTTGTCGTATCGACGAGCGGAGAAACGGGGCTGACAAAGAGAGGGTTGAACGACCGTGGCTAAATAATGCAGCTGGTTTCCGACTCAAATAGGAACACAGTTGTACCAACACGCGCACATGCGCCCCCCATGTTGGGTTCAACCACCTGAGGAGCGCGAAACACCAACGCAAGTAAACAATATAGTTGGCAGAAATCGTATGTATCGATTAAAATAACCAATTTTTAAAGTCTAACCAAACATTTTTCATAAATTAGGGAGCCTTACAGTTTTAAATTATGGTCTAGTTAAAGACCGTAAATTGAACTTAGTTGAAGGAATTACTCTTCACCACATAATTTTAAAGTGTAATAACCCATTGCGTTCCTACTCCGAACTCCTGGGTTCGAGTGGGGCTACAAATCCACAGAAATGTATTTCTCTTTTCTCAGTCATGAAAAAAGTCAAAGTCAGAAGACTATTTAGGCACAACTAACCAAGATAAAGTGGTTGTGTGGGCCTTCATTGGCTTGGTGGGCAAAACCTTGAGTGTGGATGATGACCACATTACCTCGTATAACATTGGTCAAGAAATAGTACGCCCTTACTTTTTACCAATTTGTATTTGTAAAATACACAGTTATCGTTGCCAACCACACGTTATTGAAAAGCGGTTTCCAGCTACACAAAAGTTTCAAACTATTTCCCATTGCGCAACTCAAAGCTTGATGATATCCGAAATTACATACTGTGAATCAAGCTTGGTTCTGTAGGATGATATAACACATAGTCTGCTAGAATATAACACATTAACAATTTCCCACTTTTACTACAATGACCCTTCAACTAATTGATGTCTACACTCTCACAAAAATTTTAATTTGTAACATCCGAAACATAGTCCACCTAACTAGTGCTGACTAAATAGAGTGCCAGAGAGGCAATAAAACCACACGAGCATTTATCTTATTTAAGAAACTTAATAAGGAATATGTTTTAATGAGTAAGATATGGAGGACTGCATCCTTATTCCTAAAACGTTCAAGTTAATTTCCTTAACCTCCTTGCCTTCATATCATGATATATCACCTGACCAGTCTTTGCAAGCCGTTCACTGCAAGTTCTCCTCTTTCATGCGTTAAGGCTCTCATCACAGATCGCTCCTGTAATTGTTCGGAGGACTTTCCTTTAAAGTTTCTCAATCCTGCTTTCTATGGTAGCTATTAGAATTCAGGTCTTGCAGCAGTACCTCAGAGCTGGTTTTATTTTGGCGTTGTACACCTATAGCTTCAAATTTGTAGAAATGTTTCGGATTTTCAGTATTCTTGACAGAGAGAAAAAGGTGTGTGTGTTTGCGTGCGTGCGCATATGTATGTAACATTAAGAAGAACAATCATCTTCTTAGCTTATTGCAAATATTAATATATTCCATAACAATAATTTAATTTTTATTTTTATTTTAAACTTATAATACTAAGATAATGAACATATTACTAAAAATAAAACATACATGGCTCAATGAAAACAAGATACAAACATTGTAAGAAAGACTGAACATTAGAATAAATATACAGAGAAAGTAAGAAAATATCATTTCATATAAAATAATAATATCCTTAAGTTAAGGAAGTATAAATAATGGTGGAAAGGATAATAATTACTAACGAATACAGTTAGGAGTGATAGAATTGTAAATAAAGAATATTTAGTACAAAATAAAAAACATTAATAATCAAGCCAAAATACATTCACTACACTTAATAATAATATGTAGTAATACAATAAATTTTTAAATGTGTAAAAAGAAAAACAAAGTCAAAAATATTTATTCAGTTAATATCTATTAAAAAAAAATGTAAATAAAGCATAGTATTGTTGGATATTTAAAATAAGGCCAAATGGTTGGAATATGACAATTTTAGTGGTATTATTAAATTAATGAAATTTATGTTTATTATTTTAATATTTTTTATTATAATGATTTTGTTCATTTTTTTACAAATAAAGTTGTAGTGTTTGCAAGTTGCATTTACATATTTAGTTTTAAGCATAAAATAATTGGAATTACTCCAGTCCCTAAAAAATGAATAATAAAACTAAACTAGAACATGTTAAGAAAGTAAAATCTTCGCGTTTTATTTTTAAATATGATTAATGTTTATAAATTATCTAAAAGAACTATTAATGTAATGACGTATTTCATTTACTGACATAAATAACATGTAGCAACACTTCCGCGTCGTTTAATATGTCTCCTTATGTAGACATGATATGACAGACACTTCTGTTAGTTACGATTCACGAATTGACGTGAAGTAAACTCACCAATTTTACGTTTTGCGCTTGTTCAAGGCCTTCTGATTCATTTTAAAAGCGAAGAAGGTCGAAACATTGAGACGTGCAGTACTTGATATGGAACTACTTTCGTGTTTACAGCGTGATGACGATAACTTAATGACTAACAAACTGATGTAAGCAAAAATAAAATTCGTACCTAACAGAATGAGTTATGTTATAAAAATCTTAAAAATATTAAATCATTCATATTTATGCATTATAATCCAAAATTATAAAATATTATATTCGTTTTTGAATAAGAAAATGCTAACACCAAACGTTATCATTTTTACAATATTGGTTAAATTACAAAATATTTAAAAACTTAAGTAACAAACTTTTAAATTAAAATTTAATCGCATAATTATATTTGGATTAAGGTATCTTGAGTTCCAAAATCATAATTTTATTTTAAAATAAAATGCCTCCATTCTTTATAAATCATTGTATCAACACCCAGTACAATCTAGAGCAACCAGAACGACACTACACAACCTAACCAATGAAAAAGGTGATTTAAATTAAATATATTGATTCATGCATATGAAAAAATACGTTTAAGGAAATCACGAAAATTATTCTGTTTATTTATTTATCTCTAAAAATTATATAATAATTAATTGAAGTAAAATATATTATGAGGTCCAACTGTCTCTAAAAGAGACTATCTAAAAGTCGCATTGACCACTTTTTCAAATTTCAGGGGAACCATGAGAAACTGCTACCTAAATTAAAATGAACCTAACTCAGTTCATAACGAAATGTTCTTCCAGATTGTGTTCAAAATTCCAACTTATGTATCTAGTAAAGTTTGTAAAATTATAATACAGTTTTTTTGTTTTTTTTTTCTTTCGGTTGGCTCCACAGACATGGAAATATCAAGCCTTCTCCACGCCTATCTTGGGCACTGCTTTCTAGTTTCCTGCATATAGCTCTTTCACATTTTGTTGATTCTGTCTAAACATTTGGTCTTTGGCATACCAAGTGGTTACCTACTACCCTGGCATTCATTATTGTGTATAGGCGTCCTAATGGATTGCTTCTAGCCACAATCCTACCTATCTTAACCTTCTAGCCTTCATATAATAAGATATTGACTGACAATCTCAGGAAGCAGCTCACTCTTAGTTCTTCTCCTCCGTGGTACGAATTGGCATTGTAAGCTCATAGATTTTTTTTTTGTTTTTTTCGGGATTTCAGAATTCTTGACAGAGAGATAAAGGCGCTTGTTATACGCTGGTCTATCTCAGTCCGTTTATCATTTATTTATATTAATGTGGAGCCAATTTTATAATACCTTTTCCCCATAATTTGAAAATGAGGTGATTGTGACTTTTACGGTTCTAGTCCTTACTATAGCAGATAAGCAGATTCTTACAATAATAAATTTTGCGAAAATATGAACCTCCACTAGGAAACAGAATTTATTGGGCGTGACTGTCGAATGTGCAATAAAATATTTTTTTTAAATTCATCTTGTTAAAAAATATATCAAGATTTCGTTTCAAACATGTCATATAACAAAACCTAGCATGAACCTGTAGACTATGAAGAATACAAAATTAACAAATAATATTATCTTAGGAGCCAAATTTCGTTCAAGTCTCCTATGCATCATTATATGTATAATTCTATATAATAGAGATTTTTAAAAGCTAACAACTCTAATATAATTTATATCGTTTCTCTATCCCTCTCTTTCTGGAGTGATCTATTTCAAAAACCTATTCTGGTTATTTACCGAAAATATTCACTACAGCCGATATTAGCCCAGAATGTTCAAGACGGAGAATATGTTAATGTTGGAGCCTGAGGACATGAAAGTCAACAAGAGTGTCATTTCCACTGCTACATATGCAGCTTCTCACACGTGCTAGGTCTTCTGTCTTCTCTACCTTTGTTCTTATAGCTGATCTGAATGCCGTATTCCAAAGCGACAATTCAGGATTTTCTATATTTATATAGTAATTTTCTGTAGAGAAAACCGCTTTTGAGGAAGTAAAACAAAGAAGGTGTTGGTTTTTACTGGGTAATTAACCGTTTAAATTAGAGGTTAACTTCTATTCGAAAATATAGAACACTTCCTTTTCATTAATTGATATAATTTGTATTGAAGGGGAAGAAATGTGAGTCTCATCAAATTTTATTTTATTCTAAGTAAGGGGCATTTTATTTTATTTTTTTTGGCATATAAGCCCTTCAAATGCCGAAACGAAAAACATCTTTACTTTCTTTTTAACCGGTTAAATACTGATTGACTAATGTTATCTACTAAAAGTATAGGAACAAACATATAAATAACAACATTTTGACAATCTAAATATAAATGAGGTGTTTGATCGTAAAACAAGCATAACGACAAAATGAAAACTTTACGATATAAAAATATTTGCTTATAGCAATGTTAAACATTCAAGCAGTTATCACATTCCATAACTTATAATCAAAATTATTCTCACTAGACAAAAAAAATTTCATTTGATTATTTTAACAATTGACAATAATAACCTTAAAAACGTCGGTGATACCGACGGCTTTCTATTTAAAAGCCAAGCTTGATCAATCAGTAGTATATCTTATTTGTAAATTCTATTGTAAAGCAGTATTCAATATTTTTTGTAATTACCAATTGGTTTTAGCTGCTAATTAAGACCAACAATTTAGCTTCTTACAAATGAGAGGTGTTTTGAGGTTTCTTATGATGTTTAGTTAATATTAACAATTATCATTCATAATATAATTATACATTTTTAAAGTAGATTAGATTATTATTCAATAATAACATATTTAAAAAAGGATATTAAGGTTAAATGGTTTTTTCTAATTTTAATTGTTTGAAGAATATAAATTTCCATACTGTGTCATTGTAATTATTCAGAAAAGTAAAAAAAAATGAATTTAAACAAAAATTTTCTTGTGGTGCTAAATTTTCAATGCCACTAAATACTAACGTAGATGCCCAACCGCTAAATGTGTGCTTATTTAACAGATGTTTATATTCGCTGTTAATTAAGTGGTCCCATTAAATAATTAAGGATATTACTAATATGCAGATGTTACAAACCCGCATCACCTAAATTTACTAGCCTTCGATATGGTATGGCTGCTAATGACTCCAACCTACCAGTAGCAGTTTCCAATGCGGGCTATATATTTAATTTCACACTTCGTTTAGTATTAATTTTTAAATAAATGCTGAATAGAATGTTTGGTGGTTGAATTTGATGGTTCTCTATTTTATTTTATGAAGCTTTAATCTTGTTTAAGATTAAACGAAGAATTGCAATTTCTTCTTGATGCAGATTAATATTGATACCTGTTTACAGATACGACGAAATCACCACAAACATTTCATTAAGGTCGCTAATTTGTCTATTTTTTTTTATTTATTGTAAATAAATTAGATTTAATAAAAAAACTGTTTCTTATGTTTATCCTTGTAAATCTAAATTTAATTAAGTAATAAGAATTATTGTATTCTTAAAGTAAATACTTTAAACAGTAAAAATACTTCATATATTACTATTTCATATTATGTGCGTATCTAAATGGAACATCTTTTCATTCTTTTTTTCACTAATAAGATTAAATTATGAGCTTCTGTTAATTGAACATTTTCTGTTCTTGTGATTTAGTAATTAGAGTAATTAGAAATATAAATTCGTTTTAATTCATTTAATAATTTTTTTCTTTCTTTCGCTTTGATTGTTTTTTTTTTTGTGTGTCTGTGTATATATATATATATACACGTATCTGTATATTTATAATTAATCCAGTTGTATTATTTTCTTAATAAATAACAGACTGTGCTTACCAACATTTAAGTCAACCCACAAAGTCTACGCCTGTTGATACCTGAGCTAAAATTATATTTCAGAGCATTAAAAAGTAATTAATTTCTTAATGTTAAAGGTTAATGGCCTAGTGGTTGGGATTCTTATAAATGTAAACTTATTTACATTAGAGTTTACTTCTTTTTAATTTTTGAACATAAGCACTGTAAAAGGAAAAACGGTATCTTTTTCTTTGAAAATCAAGAAAAGTGAAATAAGGTAAGATCTCTTTATTTATATTTTGTATTTATTATTTTATGTTTTCGTTACTATACAATAAAACTGAGACAATAAAATTGGATAGCATTTTTCTTGTCTTCATTAGTAAATTATCCTAGTGTTTTATATATAAATATATTTTTATTAGTTCTGATAAAGCCCAAGGTCCTCGTTTAATTTATTTCATATACTCATTAAATAATGTTCATATATATTCTATATCATTATCGTTAATAAATGTCATAATTTATAGACAAATAAAAAATTTCATTTAAACCAGTCAAATAGCTTATAATTTCATTATTATTATTTATTTATTTATTTTGTTCAAGTCCTTGTACAATTGAATATTTTCCTAGACTGAAACTTTAGTTTTTATATCAGTCTTACCAGTAGCTGCTGGCTGTGGAATATGTAAATGAGAAGGTCGCAGTTATAACAAAAAATGGTCATCAACTATCTACTAAGCCGCAGAGGAATTAAACGGCCGGGCTCGCATCAGTTATGTCTTTTTTAGGGTAGGGGCATTTGACATCTCAACATACCCGATGTTGGAATGTCGAGCAGAGGATTCAGAAGAAATTCCTACTGCAGCTCCATCTGTCATAACCCGATCTCGTCCTATAATTTAAGAAAAAGTTATCTCATGAGCCAGTTCAGAGAAGTTGCCACGAAAGTTTTAGTTGCTGGTTCTAAAAACAAAATGTTTGGAGATTGGTCAATGTCCAAAAACTAATTTATATGTTTTTATAAGATATTAAGAACTGTAAACACAGATGATATATCGGTACCAATGGTACCTGAATTACCTTTAAAAAAGGGTAAAGGTCTCGTCAGAATATTATAATTAGAAATAAGACAAACTACAATACAAAATATAAGCAGTGTGGTAGCACACAAATATGTAGCTGATAGTATTTAATAAACTGTCGCCCAATGGAGATTTGTACCATGTTTCTCCAATATTCCCATCACCCACTTACCGCTGATGAATCTGATTTTGGGCTGAATATCCTGCTTCCCCCTAAAGTAAATGAATACAAAAAAAAAATTAAGACTCCATCTGAGTGAAGGACTGTAGCGCCAATGAAAAAAAAACAAACAAAAACATAAGCTAGGACACCTGCACTAACTCCTGGATTTTTAATTGTCTCAATTTTGATCTTTCATTTCATCATGTCACTTACTTTCTTTGGACGTCCTTTGCACCGATTATTTGCAGTTGCGCCTCTTTCTGCAAATTACGTATCTTACGGTGGAAAAATTAATACCTAACAAATTCGCTATTTCGCGATACGATTTACTTTGATTTCAAAATAAAATAACTTTTTCGCGAGTAGCGCCACTAAGGTTCACTTGTTTTTTGCACTAGCATCGTTTAAATTAAAACAAACTTAATAGATTGAAATATTTTATATTACTGATATAAAAGAACAGGATTATACTCGAGCATACAAATGAGAGCAAGTAAACAAACGTAGTATGGATATACTTTTTATCCTTGTGTTTATATTATGTTTAAATAACTTTTTATTATTATCAATATTGTTAATTGAGTTTATACTGTTTTTAACAAGTTTTAATTGTACTTTTTACTAAGGAACCTCAAATTATTTTATTATTATTTAAATTCATTACATAAAGAAAAGACAAGGCGTGCAAATACTTTTTCGGTCACTGTAAATTGAGGGTATTTACCAGAAAAATAGGAGCTAAAACACAACAAATTATCACACTATTAATTATTTATTATATCTATAACAAGAAACAATAAAATGTTTGAAGTATCCACTCACACAACTTGCTTTACTAACTTGGATGCGAAGTCCAATTCAAACACCGTTCGCTGTATCTTCGGTCCAATTAAAAGCTCTGTATACAATTTTATTGTTTGAATGAGTGATACATGGTTTTCGCAAGATTCCAAAAAATCAAAAAAAAAAAAAATATTAAGCTACGTATTTTGATTTATATTATACCCATTTATATTTTTGTTTACATACATCATATTTATAATTAATTTTTTATTTTAGGATTGTTATTGCCTTTTTTTTCTGGTTATTCTTTTTTTCTGTATATACGGTATGAATGAATACGTATGGCAGATTGTATTATTACTGTTGAATAAAAGCAATAATAAAAAATAAATAAATAAAACGTATCATGAAACATAAATCTTCAAATTTTAAAGCAGCAAAAGTCGTTCCATTTTTCTTTCTAAGTCGACAATGGTTCATCATTGAAAATAATTACAAAAAAAAAAAAAAATTAAAATTATAGAAATAAAAAATTAAATGCCTTTTAGTTTGTCATGTACACTTTCTCGATCTTCCTATCAAGTTCATTAGCTAGAAAGGCAGTTCCTAGTAGCGTATCCTGAATGCTGACACCTTCGATGGCTGCTGCGTTGCTGAAGATATCTGAGACCAGATTGTAAACAAACTGGTCAAGTTACCGATTAAAGGACAATGTACTCCAATCCTGGATATCTGCCAAGGCCGGTTATATGCAAGATGTATGATTATAGGATATTATAATGTTACATATTGCTCAAATTCTTATAATGTTAGGTTATATGTATAAATACATATTTTTAAAAAAATCGAAGTAAAATTAAACATTATTAAAATATCTTGACATAAAACAATAAGGAGGTTAGAATGACACTCTAAAATCATTAATACATCAAAAAATCAGGTGCGCAACACTGAACAGCTTCACAAAATTATTGAATGCATGTTAAATTTATAGCCACTAAGTTGTTCTCTTTAAAATGTTTAATTCATTAAACATTTATCAGTGATCATTCATTGTTTTAAAATTAGTTATAACAATTTTAAATAAAATTTAAGTCAGAATTTTAAATATTTATGTCCAATCTCGATTCCATTTGTATATTTATCTATTGGTGGCCAATTAAAACCGGAAATAATTTATATATACATAAATTATATTTGAATTGCTTGATGAATTTTTTGAAAATTTAAATAGGGGTATGATGACCATAGTCATAATCTGAAAGAGATGTATT
>NW_027116002.1:368660-373325 GCF_000696795.3 Halyomorpha halys | reverse complement strand
TATATATATATTTTATATGCCCCAATGCATTTTCCCAAATGCTTACTTTATTCTGCTTGCCTGGATTCAGCTAAAATCTTCACAAATTACATGTATATCAAATGCATAGTAATACCTATTCCATGAAACCTGAGTTTCCTGGTTTTCGTCTGGTATATGAAAGTATGTATACAGGAATCCAAATGAAAACTGAAATAATGACGCATCACATATATAACATTGAAGAAAAAGAAATTTTAATAAAAAAATTTAGGAGTTATATTAGCCAAAAAAATAATATATTTATATATATTAAAAAAACAAATAATTAAAATATGTTTATATTCAAAATTTAAGATCAGTATGAGATAAAAACATAAAAAAAAAAGAAAAGAAAGACGATCATGGTAGAAAGAATACAGAAAAAAGAATTGAAGTGTCAACATATCAAAATCTAGTGAAAACGCAGTAACGAGAAAAGGGTGGTAACATTGGAAGCATATTTTTTCGTTACTTCTTGCGCACCAAGGTTTATACTATAAGCCACTCTCTCACTGCTTCTTTCAGCTTTCGTTATATATTATTGATCATACGGAAAATCGTTTCATGAGGTAAGTTTTTATAGTGATGTGAAAAACATAAACTTTTATTTTGTAGAATTTATTTACGATTTGTCTCCTGGAGACCGAAGATAGGGATATTTCGTATTCAAGTAGAAAATTAAACAAATATTTGTCGTCAGAATCAAATTAGGATTTAGACATAAACGAATAAATTTGGTACTGTACTAAAATTAATTAATAATAATTAATCGAACCGATAAGCCAATAATATGAAATTTTCGGGGATTATGAAAAAAAATTGGAGATTACCTATGTATCACTAATCAAATAATCCTTTACACCCTTCAAAATTTTCCCTAATATCCGATATTTTTATGTGCATCAAATTTTTTCTCTCAATGCTTACTTTATTCTGCTAAAATCTTATCTTTGACTATTTGCTTCATTCAGTACTTTCATTGAATGTTTATGATTATTCTTATAAGGACGAACTACACACTAATGTATGAGTTTTGGCGATATCACTTTGCGTAATATAAACATATAATTTAACAGGAAATTGATGGATGCTGAAAAGTATAAATAAAATCTATGCCAATTGTAAAATATTCTTGTATCCAAAGTTAAAAGTCATCAATTCTAATCACCATTGTTCCAGATTCCGAAATTTCTTAGCGGCCTTCCCACACTGGAGGGAACTCCCGGACGACAATAAAACAAGCAATCCACAACAAGGCTCTTCCTTGACCCTTCTACTTTGGCACAGTTTGGAGGATTCGGGATGCTCATTTATCTATCAATTGCTTATTTGTCTTTTTAACAGTTTAGAAGAAGCTGGAGGGCATGGAGTGACAGTAAATATCGTTCATTTGCAACAACTATGTCATAATTCGAAAATCACGAATTTGTTTAAATACTGCAGATTCAACTGTAATAAATAGGTTACTAATTGAGTGTTGATTCCTTAGATAGTTCATTGCTGAAATTTCAAGACCAATCTACGTTTTTTTTATTGTAGTTTCATAGAAATTAATACATTTAAAACTTTAAATGAACCACTCAAAACAATGGTTAATTTTGGTTCAGGACGTTGCTATAAATGGTTAGTACTAGAAACGTATAACGTAAATAATAAATTTGATATCTTACCATAATGAAGTTTTTTTTCGGCCTTCAAATAGAAAAATAAACATGGATTAATAAGATGCAATACCTCAATGAAACATAAGTACAACGTTTTTCTATCGTTGATACTTGAGGTATCTAGTGACCAATGTATCTGATGTTATATGGGACCGTTCTATGGGAACTCTACTTAAATATTTAGAGGTGAGGGGCCGCCGCGTGATGAATAAAACTAAAAGAATAAACCGGAAGATTATTGGTTGACCGTGTGTAAAGATGAAAGGAATAAACGATAATTAAGGAAAAAAATAATAAATAAATGATAATACAATTAAGAGATTATAATAATAATAAATGCTTAACGAACCCAAAGGTTCGATACCGATACCACCAAACGCTCTCTGCATACATACCTTCCTGTCATGTCCCTCCAAACCCAATTCCACCTAATCAGCCTTAACGCAATACTCCCATCTACGTTTCGGTCTACTCCGCGGACGTTTACCCGTTGGGTCAGTGTTTATTAACATTTTAGGGATCCGCTAAGCCCTACAACCTTACATGGCCATCTTATTATGCTACGTTTTTTTACCGCGAAGTTGTATGAAAATAATATTAGGAGATGCAAACACAAAGATTGGAAGGGAAGAAGTATATTATCCAACGATCAGTAAATAAAGTTTGCATGTTTGGAAAAACATAAATCAGGTTGAGTATTACCTTTTACTACCTGTGGTACTTTAAGGTTGCGGTACAATACTTATCTCGTTGTTGTGAATTGTCCATTGTATATGGTCCTACTAGAAAATATCCGGAGGTAAGAGGAGGTAAAAAATAATAATACATTTTTATATAAAAACATTTCTTTTTAGCATTGCTGATTCGGCGAAACTCGTGCTCAAGCAATCTGGGAGATGCAAAACGAACTAGGAGCTGCAGTGCGCTAATGGCAGACCACCAGTATCTACACTATAACTGAAATTTGAACAATGACAAAAGTCGATTGTTTCAAAAAATTCAAAATGTGCTTAGTAATTCTGTTAAGAAATTTTCATGTGACTATTAATGTAAAATATTAAGCTGAGGTTCATGTTGTCTGAATTTTTTCTTTTTAAATACACCTCTACTAATCCGGACATTTTGCTCCTCCGGTAATGACAATCCAGACATTGTGTCGGATTAGAGCCATCATACTGAGTGTGTATATATTTTTTCACATTAATAATGAAAGATATATATATATATATATTTTGGTTTGTGAAAATGACTTAAAAATAATAAATAATATTAAAGGCTAAGCGAACTCGAAGGTTCGATGCCGATACCACGAATCGTTCTCAATAAACATATTTCCAGTAACGCCCTTCTAAACCCAAATCTACTGAATCGGTTTTAACGCAATCCTTCCATCTACGTTTTGATCAACCTCCCGAACGTTTACCCGCCGGTTCAGAACCACAACCATACACGCCCGTTTTAAACGCCACTATGCTGTTGCCTCAATTATATTTACCCCTTTTTATTTTCCTGTGAATTCATCCTTTTTCGGTCCGAATATTTTACGTAATACTTAATTTCCCATGTCTTTTTAATGCCTGAAAATAATATAGTGTTAAAATGAGTGTAAAATATCCAAATCTATAGATAATTCAATTGGATTGTTTTTTAATAGTTACACTAATTTCATATTATCCATAAATAAGACAGGATTGTTTGGATCATAATACTAGGAAGGGAAGACTATATTTACAATTATATAAGCAAACATGCTGAATAATATTAATATGACATCAAAATGACTTGTTGAAACCCTAAGCATTGTTATTACATTAATGACTATTCTATGTAAGAAGGTCACGTGGCCACTCAATTTGCTTGTCAGAAATAGATTGTAGAATGAGATTACGGGCAAGTGGGCGTGGAGTTTGTAATGGAAGGATAGTAATCTATTTCTCTTCCTTGTCCGCTTTGTATTTATTTACTTTATTCCGAATAATTTCATTTTATGGATTGATGATTAGCAGCGTTGAGGGTTTTAAGAGAAAATGTTTCGAGCTAGAAAATGCGAATAAGTGTGAACTTAAGCGTCGACGTTTTGGCCTAATTGATAGGTTTTCACCATGAAAATCTTTAAGAAACTAAGAATATATATTGATATTGCACAAAATACACAGGAGAACATCACACAATTAAACAGAATATATAGAAAAATATGGAAATTTGTAATGGTATGTAAAATGAAAAGTATATTATAGAGTGTATCAGATAAATAATACGAAACTTAAGAGGGCTATTCTAAGCACTAATAATAAAAAATACTAAAATAAAAAAGCAAATGATTTAAAAATCTTATGATACCGTTGGATTAATGTAAAAAAAATATATACGAAACAAGAAGTAATTCACCATAAATGTTCTAATTGTACTATTATTTATCAGTTGCATTTTTATTTAGTATCTTATTGTATACCGTACAATAATTTCAAAAATACAATATAAACAGCAATTAAAAAAATAAAATGTATATCAATATAAAAAATATCTGAGTTTTTTCGATACATTGCCATTTTGATATATATCTCTAATTCTAAATGTAGTTCTTAATTAAAATATTTTATAATTAATAACCATTCTGACCTGCACTATTATGCTATAGTAAAACTAAAATAATTATTATAAACACAGTAGCAGTTTTCCTGAAAGACTTAAGTCTTCTGACGGAGATAAATGATCAAATAAATTCTGTAACTTGAGTCAAATACCATCTATACATCTATTATTCAGAAAATTATTTGTATTAGTTTAATTTACCTCGATACCTGCTGATTGTTTATTTAATGATTTATCACAATTTATAGAATCAGCCACTCAGTTTCCTGATGTACATCTGGTATATGAAAATATGTACAAAGGAATCAAAATGAAAACTGAAATAATGACGCATGAAAGATATAAAATAGTTGAAAATAAAAGAAATATATTTTTAAAAATAGGAGTT
>NW_027116002.1:341351-368585 GCF_000696795.3 Halyomorpha halys | reverse complement strand
ATAATAAAAAATACTATAATAAAAAAGCAAATGATTTAAAAAATGTTGATATTCGAAATCTAACACCAGTATGAAATAAAAACGTATTAATAGGAACATAAGGAAAAATAAAGAGAATTATGGTAAGAAGGGTAATGAAAGATAATGAGAGATACGTATTAAAGGATTCAGAAACAAGTGAAAACGCAGTAATGAGAAAAGGGTTGTAATATTGGAAGGATTTATGTTTAATAGTAATGATTTTTTTTTCTTTCAGAATTCATCCTTTTTCTTACTGTTACTTATTTTGTACCAAGCTTTAAAGTATAAGCCAAGGCAGTCTCTATCTCAGCTTCTTTACAACCTTTGTTTATTATTATATATTATTTATCATACGCATTTCGTGTGGGTAGTAGGTTTTTAATAACGATTAATATGTATTCATAACCTTAGGTACCAAGGTATTCATTGGTCATTGAGTAGTATTCTTTATTATTATGCTATAATACGTTAATATTTAGAATATGATAGTGTTATGTATTCTTCTCGATTATTTGAAGTTCTCCTATGTATTTATTGATTGATAAACATTCATTTTTCATGGCTGTATCCACAGTTTCTTTTGCACCGATGAAAACTTACAACTTAGGCCAAAATGTTAGCAGCTATTGTAAATTAGTTCAATAACACAATTACTGCGTTTTGTTCTTTGACTGGATGATTTTTAGGAAAAAGATTTTGGTTTGGAAATTGAGAAACCTCTTTCTTATAAATTTTTTGGAGAAGCTAGATGTTAAGATGAACTAGTCACGGAATTGGACGAAAGCCATTATTTTAGACTCACTGTAAAACCCAACGCAATTCTTATTAAGCCAACTTTGTCAATTATATGAGCGAAAATGTTAAGTACTAATTTTATTTATATTATAATTTTCCCGTCCACTTCTCTCTTAGTTTTTCGTATTGTTATTCTTTGGTATTGGATTGATCAGTATGTTGTATCAATTAGTAAGACAAGATAGTTAAGCAGCCACTTACTTTTTTAACTATTTCTTGATATACTTAATTATCTCTGAAAAATAAAATGTATGTACTTGATACAGATTAAAATACTTTAACTCTAGTGGCATATAATTCTAAATTACATTGGCCAATGCAATACCAATAAAGTTAATAAAAAATCAAGAAATATTCAACTACTCTGCAAAATACAAAGTTAATATCGAAGGCATAAATTACTACAAGCTAAAAATAGACTTTAAAATCTCCTTAGTATATAAATATCTATGTATCTCTACATGAAGGAAACGAGAACGAATGCAGAGAACAAACGCAAAATCAAGAACTTATTATAAATGATAATCTAGTGTGTGGGGGGAGCCTTAAATAGAAATTATTGTTTGATAAAGACATGAAGGTTTTGCGTGGGTGATTTTCAATTCAAGAGTACTTTTAAAATAGGCAGCTTAAATAATCTGAGGAAAAGATTAAACTATTTTATTTTTATTTTACTATAGAATTCTGTATAAATTAAAAACTCTAAACCTCTAATTTTGATTAAGTTAGCGTCGATTACAAAGCCTAATTATTTAAAATAATATGCTGTAATATCAGTTTTCTAAGGAGGCCTTCCTATCCTACGTGTGGTTAGCGAATGACACGCAAAAACTAAACCTCCATTTCTTTTTTACTTTTGTGGCATCCGCCGGATAACATATGTTTAACTATGTTTTGAAATTTTGATGAGACAATATATGTACCATCTATTTTTTTTTATCTACCTTATATATAAATAATTGACCGTATAATTTCAAATTACAAAGAAATTTGTAGATAGTCAGGGTTGCGGCCAAAAGAGAACAAAAATAGTTAATTATTCTATTTTCCGACGTTTCGCCCTACTTTGTAGAGCTTCATCAAGACTGTTCAACCTTTCACACAGTTGTGGGAAATAGGTAATAGTGATGAATGATCACATTCATACTTAAATAAAATTAAAATTAAAATAAATGAAAAAAAGAATAATTAAAAAAATCTCTTTCAAAATATATACAAACAGCAGGACACAGAAAATGAACCTAATCAAACTATGTGTGAATATAAATAAAATAATAATAAATAAATACAATAAAATAATAATAAAATTAAAATAATCTATAGTCACATTTTCACTATTATATACAATATTTACATAATCGACCTGAGGATCCCTGAACCCACTCTATCCCACACGTGTGGGATGGTTGGTGAGGGGAGTAGAGCAGAGCCTATAAGATCCCAGCGCTTCCCTCTCGCCACATCACTGGTAATGAGCTAGAGGAGGCTGAGCAAGTGCGCTAAAGCCGCAAACACTCAACTTGAGTGGAGAATCTGACCATTGCCAGAACTCTAATCGCCCATTTTTATATTACTATAAGTCTCTTGGCCACTGCCGTTTCAACCTTGTAGGTGGATTGTAGGGATGGGTGAACTAGATAAGGATTGAGCCAAAGGATTAGGATGGTTGGAGTGTTCTCATGGTGTAGTGTCCTGTTGGAAACGTAATAGGGTGTATTTACTATGGTTCTAAGGGTTTTGGATTGAAAGGATTGGATACGTTTGATGTTCGACGGTTTAGCTGTTCCCCAAAGTTGAAGTCCGTAGGTCCAGATAGGTCTGAGTATAATATTATAAATTATAAGTTTGTTTTCTAGAGATGAGAGGTCCGGCTGAGCAGTCGGTATAGTTGGCTGAATCGTCTGTTGAATTCTTATCTTTTAAGTCGAGTATGTTGGCTCCAGGTTAGTCTTTTGTTTAAGTTGACTTCAAGGTATCTCACTGTGTCGGATCTGGGTAAAGGAATTATTAAAAAGAACAGGTGGGCAGAAGCTGCGGCGGAGATGGAAAGTCACATGGGTGCATTTTGATTCGTTGACTTTTATCTCCCATTGGTTGCAGTATTATTTAATCTGGGTGATGTGTGTTTGGAGATTTGATGAGGCTGTTACACGATCAGGATGGGAGGATAGGATAGCTGTATCATCGGAAAATGTAGCTAGGAACGTATTGGGATTGATGGGAATGTCAGCAGTGAAGAGGATGTAGAGAACAGGACCCAAGACACTGCCTTGGGGGACTCTTGCTTCGATCTGGTAGATTTGTGTACTCGGAACCACTGCGAACTCGAAAGGAGCGATTTGAGAGGTAGGAGCGGAGGATAAGGTTTAAGGTTTGGGATACTAAAGACTTGAGCTTGAAAAGCAATCCGGCATGCCATACCCGGTCAAAAGGTTGCGCTATGTCCAGAAAGGTCGGCACGACAGGTGGGCGCCTAATAACTTATACAAAATGACAAAGTGGTCGAAAATGAAGCACTACAACTAGATACCTTAAAGTGATGCGTACTAATGTATTTTTGACCCAACCTCAATTGAAAAGAATATATTAGGAATTTATATCTTTTTTTGAACGAGCATAACGATACTAATACTAATAGCTATAATCCGCAACAATAGATCATTGCGTATAAGTGAATTGATTTTTCCCTCCGAACAATTTACTAGCCGATTATTAAACTTTTTTTTTGCTGTTGTAGAAAAAAAAAAGAAGGAAAATTCAGATTTTTAATAAGTGACACAAATCGTAACTGAAAAAAATATATAAACGTTGTAATAAAAACAATAACTTATGGTTAATTACATTTTACTGCTGTGCTAGTCTTGACCGTTTGTTTAAACTACTTCCTTTCTTTTTTTTTTTTTTTTAGTAATCTATATATAAACGCTCTAAACGAAATATAATTCAAGAAACAACTATTTCTTCCATGTAGTGAAAATGGCCATCCCCGAATAGAACAGAGTTTCTGCGAAAGGCACCTCCGTCTATTTCCAGAGCGGAGGTAACGTTAATCTTGATTTAAGACGAGGGTGGAGTACCGGCCCTGAATACGTTATGGCTCTCTGCATTTACTCCTTTGGTAATTTAGAGGAGCCTTCACCTAACGCTGACATGCTCTAAAATATATATTTTAATATATATTATATATTATCTATACATTAATTATATTTTAAACTAGACGTTCTAATGACAGCGTGCAATTATATCCTAGAATATGCTTGAAGTATGTCAGTACTAGCAATGAATTAACTGCAGAAGTTTCTATCTATTTTAATTTATTCCTCTTAAAATTATAGGCTCTTTACTAGATGAGTTTTCATTTAATATGATAAGATATAGTGAAAAACACCCCCTTATTACAATTCTGTATTTAAATGAATCATAAGCCGTGTTTCAAGGCCGCCGCACCATCTTCAGATAGTCTACAACAATTAACATTAACTAACCACAACAATTTTTTTTTTAAATAATTACCTTAACAAAATTAAATCCTCACATTTTTCAATTAAACTGGTCTCCTTATTTAGTCTTGGGCATAATCGTCACAATAATCATATTGCTGCAGTTTGTTTTTAGATAAATTACTAATTCAAATTTCATACACAAAAAATATGGAGGAAACTAAAACATTATATTAACATGACTTAAAATAGGTTATCCTTACACTAGTGATAAAAAATATATTACATTTCTATAATTTATACCATTTCTATTATATTATATTTTTTATCAAAAAAGAAAACATTTATATAATTATTACAGGATTCTTTAAATGTATTATCAATTCGTGCTATTGCAATGAATGCTAAAGAAATATTTTTTTTACTCAATGTAGGATGTAATTTCAATTATGAGGATATAAGTAAGATTCTCTAGCATAAATTAGAAATTAGTTATGTAATAAACGTCAGAAATCTTATTTTGTTACTGAAATTAACAATGAAAGTGCCATCTTGTAAATTTAATTAGAATTAAAGTACCAAATATCAATTATATAAAATTAAAAAAATATATATATAATAATATTTTATGAAAAGTAATTTTATGATAACGAAATTCGTGCTCTAAATGAAATAAAATTCTTTTTTAGTAATTTATAACTCCATTACTATAAGCTGTAAAACTCGATGTTATTGTTTATTGAGTCAATCACGATAATACGGTTAATATCAAATAAAAATTAATGCATACTATGGGTTTATGTTTTAGATTACTAGTTTGATGATTTATTATGGTTTTAAATTCTATGGTAATGGCATTATGTGGATCAAATTGTAATAGCTAAAGATATTTCAATTGATAATAGGTACAATATTTTTGGGCTACTAAGATTATAATACACTTTTCAGGTAATTCCTTGCTTCATTGTTTAAGCTTTATGACAAAAAAAAATATATATATAAAATTTTAAACATTAATCAATATCATGTAAAACTAATAATATAATTTTGACTTCTGAAGTATCGAATTTAGTAATGCAGTGTTGAATTTTTGAAAAGGATTTTTATTCCATTTACGTCAGTGCACGACTTTCATAATAATAAAATCGTTTCTCTTAATTATTTTTTATTTATTTATTTTTTTTTTTTACATTTTAGTTTTCAACACCAACAAAGTCATTTATTTATTTTTTCTACTTATAGAAAATTCTCAGCAATGTCGTAGCTAGTTGTAGCTTTTAATCTGATGACTCGGCCACCTATAGTTATTAAAAATAGACATGCATAACTTGACGTATACTATACTAGGCCAGAATAGAAAATTTAAGAATATTCTTCAAAAATATTCCATTGTCATCTGTGTTTGTGTATCTGTACTGAAGTTTTTGTTTGATGGAGTAATTGAGAATAATGAATAACAAACCTAAATAAAAACTATTAAATTTAGTAAAACATAAGGAATAATTATAATAGAGGAATCATATTGAAACCCTGGTATTTTCAAATTTATTCAAAGAGATCTACAAGTCAGTTCACTTGAACAAACACTGCTTTTATAAATATTTTTCTAGGCCATTGTAATAAGATCATGTAGAAGTTAGAATTTGTACAATCTTATCTGATGATTTTTTGAAATTAGCTTTTAAAAAAAGTTGTAAGTAGGATTAGCATTACCAAGCTTGTAATTTTTACAGGACAAAATACCCTAAATTTACCGTTAGTAATATTTCTAAATAAGGAATATTATTATGTATTACACAATGGACTAGCGTTACAACAGTTTACAACTTTGCCCTTTTTGCTCAGGTAAGTGACAGATCCTTAAGTAACTACCGACATAATCACTCTCAAATGATTTGGTGTTCGCCAACGTTCTGCGGTCCCTCTTTGTGGAGGAATTTTCCATAGAATCGATAATAGATAACCGCAAAATTATGCAGCATTCTCACTCTTTCCTTGTGCAATGCTGTTGGCGTGGATACTAAGTAATGATCGATGAAGTGAGCTGTGAGTGCTAATGAAGAATTTAGTGATCTTGTTTGAAATAAATAAAATCATATTTATCAAATAAATGTTTTAGTTAATTATGTTTAAATAATGATTTGTATGTTAAAAATGAAAGTTTAAAATATTTAAATAGTTTAAAGAACCTGAGATTTTAATCTTAGTTTCATCCAGGGTCTCGCATAGGAACTAGTAAAAACTAAACTTCAATTATATAGGTTTGTTGATCTTTCATTCCAATAGCTAAATAGTTTTTATCCACTATTTGTATTTCCAGAATTAAATAAAAGACCGTAAAAGAGGGCGAGATTATTCCATACTACGAGACAATAGGCCAACAATGAATTCAATAAATATGTGCTTTCTGTTGGTTTGCTATTTTCTATCTATTTATCATGGCTCACTAGTTTGATTATACCAATCAAGTGTTATACAATATACAGATAGATTATGACTACATTCTCGATAAAAATGACCGTATGGAAGTACCGCTTTATAGATAGATCCATTTTTTTTTTAATTTTTCCAAAAACGACTATAAAGATTTTGATTTTGGTTTTTAATATCTGGTAGTTATCATCATCATTTATGGAAATCATCTTCGATAATATCTTTAATTTTGTTTATTGAAAATAATTAGCCACTTTGGTTTACTTTTTTATTTATTGATAGATATTACAATCTGCCTTACAGTTTTGGGCTATAGGTAATAGTGATGAATGATCTCATACGTACTAAAATAAAATAAAATAAATAAATGAATGAAAAAAAAACTCTCTTAAAATATATACAAAAAAAAAAGAATAAACAAAATTAACATAATCAAACTATATGTATGAAAAATAAATAAATAAAGTAACATAATGATAAAATAATATAGTCTCTAATCACATTTACACTCTAATATACAATATTTACACAATCGACCTGAGGATCCCTGAGTCCACTCTATCCCCCACGTGTGAGGGGTAGAGCAGAGCTCAAAAGATCCCAGCGCAGCCTTCTCGCCGCAAACACTCAACTTGAGTGGAGAATCTGACCATTCAGATGAATATTATAAAGAGTAACAGGTGGACAGAAGCTGCGGCGGAGAGTGACAGTCACATGGGTGCATTTCGATTCATTGACTTTAATCCGCCATTGGTTGCACCATTGCTGAATACGGGTGATGTGTGTTTGGAGATTGGATGAGGCTGTTACAGGATCGGGATGGGAGGATAGGATAGCTGTATCATTGGCAAATGTTGCCAGGAACGTGTCTGGAGTGATGGGAATGTCAGCAGTGAAGAGGATGTAGAGGACAGGACCCAGGACACTGCCCTGGGGAACTCCTTCCTCTATGGGGTAGATATTTGAGTACTCAGAACCACTGCGAACTCGAAAGGAACGATCTCAGAGGTAGGAGCGGAGGGTAAGGTATAAGGTTTGGGGTAATAGGGATTTGAGCTTGAAAAGCAATCCGGCATGCCATACCCGGTCAAAAGCTTGCGCTATGTCCAGAAAGGCACCTGAGCAGTATTGTTTCTTTTCAAGAGCTGAAGAGATATAGTCAACGACTCTGAGGCCTTGTTGAACTGTGGAGTGCCTAGGGCGGAATCCAAATTGGTGTGCGGGAAAACTCTTGAAGTGATTCAACTATGGATAGGATACGTTTAATGAGGATTTTTCAAACATTTTTGAGAATATTGGAAGTAGGCTGATTGGTCTATAGAAAGCAAGATTATTAGGAGGTTTTCCTGATTTTGGAAAGATAAATTAACTTTGGATTACTAGGAATATTTAAAAAAAAATATATTTATTGAAATTTACAACTGTACATTATAATACATTCAGTAAATTTGATCTCAGTTTAATGGAGTGATACAGACGAGTAGAAAACTACCCATTGGTAGCACTCTAATGACATTTTCACATTAGTAGTTTTCGCGGCCATCTTCTTTTTAAGCGCCTCGGATCATTGTCGGGAATGGAAGAGGATGCAAGGTTAGAAACTAGTGGATTTGGATGGTTGGGGAGCTTATAATGGAAGGAATGATATCTAGTTCGGGCTAGATTGATTTCATAGGGAACATTAACTAAGAATAATAAAAAAATGTACAACTATAAACTATGAGGGACTTTGATAATTACTAAAGGAAGAATGGAGAAATTAGAAGTTTAGAGATTGGAAAATCGGAAACTACCGAAGGTATCCGAACTTTCCCAATAGCAATTATTCGTCACTACTTTGTTATATTTTGTAAACTATAGCATTCTTTGCAGGAACAAAATTCATATTTGCTATTTTCACTAAGAGAACTCCTAATAAAATACGAATTTTTATAGCAAAAGAAAAAAAAATGTATTTGTAAATGTTTGCCGTATTGCATTTTGGTTTAATGATTTGTTTATTTTAGATTGACAAACTTCTCCGAAAGAGTATTTACTTTAGGTTTTATCAAGATTGAAAAGTTTTTTTTTTTTTAACCTGACTTTTTTTTTTGCATTAAAGAATGGTGAAATTGATTTTAATCACACACCTCTTTTACTTATCGGCCTCGATTTTACTCTACGAGGAAGGCAATGCACCGGATCGCTGATCTTATAAAGGATCAGAGCCTCAAAAACTTATCGGCCGATTAAACTTGAATCAACCCACACATATTATCTTTCTATTTGCAGGCTGAAGGAGATGAATAAAGAACGTCCCTTCTGTATCGATACTATAAGGTCATTTCCATATTTGTAACATATTTTATATCTTAAATATTATATAATGTTTGTCGTCAAAGAAATAAACCAGGAAAATTCAGAAGAAAAATATTAGAGCATAAATTAATTGATAATTTAGTCATCTGAATGAGCTTAGAAAAAAGATACATCTTTTATAATTGTAAATAATTCGTAACTTATGAGCTCAGTTCCTGAATTCTTCAGCCTCTGTCTTGGTGTGCATTTAATGCAGTTGAACCTCTCCACTTCGAACTATTTTCATTTCAGGTCAGCACATTTCACCCCTCTATAACAGGCATAACTCATAAAATATATGCTTTCAAACTCACGATTCTAGAATTATGTTTTGTAATTGTAAATAACGTATTTGGGGAAAATGTTACATAATACTGTTGTGCATTAATGGAAAATTATATTAAATAAAAATTATGTATTTCGTAATTTATTTACGTATAAATATTTATTTATTTAATTACTCATTAATTATTATTTCGTATTAGTGAGAAAATTCACGTAATCACATTACATATTTTAATAAGCCAAGGAAGTAGCTTTGTGTTTTTATTTTTATTGTTTTATTCAGGATTTTCCTAACACTTTTCTCTCCAGACCTTGAAACTTTGTTTACTTATTTGATTAAACCGACAGTACTTAGAGACATTTATTCATTAAGTATGCCTTGACATTCAGTTTGTGTGACGGTATGTAAATAATTCAATAATTTAATTTTTGTGTCCTTTTTAACCGGAATCTCCTTAAACGGAACCAGCTACAGCTTGGGTGTATTTTATATAGACGTTTCATAGTATTTACAGTGTTAGGAAAACTGTATTCGAACTTGAGTTGTATTAAAAAGGTGAAATTCGTTAAATGTTTAAAAAAATACCTTCCAAGTAGGTTACGGTAGCATCCTCACCGTTTCTATTACATTAAGAAAATCAAGCATTTGCTATCCTATTGCAAATTAAAAGTAATCCCATATTTTTTATTCATTTGTGGAAAGTACTTGATAAAATTAAACACAATTTAACTTGAATTGATGCAAGAAATTTATGGATATTTATATTGGATATTTTTTCAACTTTTGGTTAATCAGAAAACCTTTGTTTGCACATTAGCTTGCCATTGGGAAACTACGTTTGCTCAAGTGTAATCGAAAGTAAAATATGAGATTTAGTAAATTGTAAATGGGATAAATTATAATTTTAAATTATCTTAAATAGTCAATTCTAGGATGGAAATAATCAGGATCCCTCTAACTTCCATCAAAATCGAATTAACCTGCCTCACATTGGTCCCTGAAATCCTAACGGTCCGAATTTTTTTTCCTACTTCCTAAAACGAAGAAAAACAAACAAATTAGAATATATACAGAAAGGAAAATATGTACATATACCGACGATTGAAAACATCTTGTTTTGCCAGTATGGCATTGTAAGATAGTTTTCCGGGTCCGCTGAAGGCGGTGTCGTCGGTGATGGCATATGTTTGCCTGAAGCTCACATGATTATTGTGATTATTATTACACTAGATTATTGCTAGTTGAAAACATTTACCAACCCAACCTAACGGTCCGATAAACTCAAAACCAAATTTGTTACTTAATATCTATATCATAAGATGCGAGAGGAAAGTTTTGATTTTGAGAACAATTTGTTCACCACCTGTATCAAAACAAAACTTTCCTACTTTCGAAAGTCCCTGATAGTAGGAGCCAAATTTGAATTGGGCATACTTATATTTTATTATTAAATTTTTTAAAAAGACTAAATAGTTTAAACATTTATTCAACAATTAATTTTTTTTAAACTTTAGTTTTGACCTTTTTATTTATTTTTATGTTTAGATAACTTATATATTTTTTAATTACCATTAGTTTGGCTATTTGTCAAATATTCATTCATATAAACTAACAATGGTTGTGGTTTTATATAATGTTCCATTGATTTGAGTATAATTGATTTTCTTTATTTTTATATTTAAAATTAATAAAGTTTTTCTTACGAAATATTGCGTATTACTTTATACCAAAACCTCAAGAAGAATTTTAGAAAGAAGTTTATTGTGAAGAGCACTCCCCGTAACTATTATTAAGTTTTGCAATGTTGCCCTGGAGCCCTAAGAAGCTTACAACTTAATCAATTGGAAAATATAATGCTCTGCAACGACCAGGTTTGTGAAAACCTCGTTTTTATATTTTACTAATTGGAAGTCTAATAAAGTTTATAAGACTAATAATAATAAAGTTTATAAATGGAAATGAAGCCATTTTTTTCTAGGGGATATAAGGGTAACAGAATTAACTCACATGGAATACAGTAAAGGATATGTAATGAAAGTTGTGGGAGGTTAGGTAAATCCTACTTTTCAATTCTTAATATCTTCACTTTACTAATAAAAAAATAATTACTTGTACTCTTTAATTGCTTTTTTTCTCTTCAATTTTAATCACAGTTTAGATCTGCAATAACCAACTCCTTAGCTGCACATCCTCACATGGCTAAGCTGCAATATAGGCCGTACCTTCATGCCCCATCATCGAGAGGTATATTAACCCGGTCATTACGGCCGTCATTCTCTCGCTATTGCCCATCTGTCGATGATGAAATTACTTTACGAGGCAAAAATTACGCACGAGGATAGCAATCTTCTATAAGGCAGGACTCCGAAGAACAAAGGAGATTCCATTCAGAGCCTTTATGTAAGCAGCTATTGTACTCCTGGGGGCTCCTTTTCTTCCAGTTTCCCTTGGCAACGCTCCAGCCCGTCCTGGATAATCGCTGGAGAAAGTCTTTTACTTTTTGTATTTTCAAATGGAGAGGAAGATCCGCTGCTTTGCGTACAGCACATTATCGAACCGCAATTATATAAGGGTGAATGAATTAATTGATATAAAATAAAAAATAAATGTTTTTACAAACATTGATGTTCATATCGTTTTGGATCAGCCCCCACTAGCAATTTATTGTCGCGGATACAAAAAACTCCCTTTTAAAGAAAATGTACAAAGCCAATATATCTATAACTCAGAAACAGACACACATATATACAGAGATAAACGTATAAATAAATAATTAGATAGATGTGCAGATAGATACCTAAGTGAAAAGATTTATAGACTGATAGATTGTTAGATAGATTTATAAAATAAGTAAATTGATAGATAAATCGATAGAAAGGCAGACTGATAGATAGATACATATTTAGTTACATAAGAAACTATAAAGAATAATATTTATAATATAGAAAAAGTAATACAAATTCATACTGAATAATGAACTGCATAAAAAAAAAAAAAACAGTAAAAAGGGATCCATTTTCGTTTAACCAAATTTTCGGCAGTAAATACTTCAATACAATAAACTAAAATCCAGAATATTGCAATCTTTGGCTCATGACACTAACACATCGTAATCAACAACTGGCAATACAGCTCAACAACAAGAATAGTGGAATGAGAACAGAAATGAATTAGTAAACCAATACGTTTAAAAAATTTACATAATGTTCATTTTACTACCTAACCCAACATTTTAAAGTTACTAACTGGTTGGGGCTTTAGGTTCAAATTAGTTCCGTGTTTGTTTATACTCTATCTGCCAAATTATAGTAGTTAGAAACGATGTTTTTTCTTTGTAGTATTAAATTTATGTAGTATACATAAATTGATTTTTTTATTTAAAAAATGCTCAATTTCCTTCAAACACTTGCGAATTCTACAGACATCTTTATCTGTTGTGTAAATGATGCAAATGGAATTTAAGAACTGTGAAAACATAAAGTTAGAATTTGTTTAACAATTAACCATGGGCTAGTTTAGTAATATTCGTTTTATCAGAACGTATTATTGATATTTTGAAATATTTCAATAGATGATAATAAATTTGGAACAGAAACACATAACTAATCAAACAATGTTGGCCAAAAAAATTGGTTTACGACAAACATCGGTACCAAAAAACCTTTTTCTGATGAATTGATTCTGAAAACCGACACTAAAAAAATTCATCTTCTTGTAAATCGTATCCACTTCTTCCACTGAGCATTTTTGAGGTGCCGGTTTCTAGGAACGAATCCAGTGATTCCGGTACTCTTCAGTTCTCAGCTTCCTCCTTCAGTCAATTTATCATTTGTGAAATGCTTCCCTAACACATTATTCCCAAGTCTTTCTGGGCCTTCTCTGAAAGTTTTCTTGTGACGAATGTGAAATGAAAATTCAGCAGCATAAATAATTAGTTACAATAGATGTCGTTTAGGCTTGGTTTTAATATTGTTTTACATTGTAAAAAAAAGTCTTTCCTTCAGAACGTAACAAATTTATCTTGTAATAAAATTTATATTTACTGAATAATAAATTATAAAACAATATAAGGAAATAATTTCGATATTCACGCCTGCTTGAGCTAGTCAAGGCTGACTAACAGGACTGCTAACCTTCAGTTCGCTACGGCTTATTTCCTTTTTCTTAGCTCTTTTATTACTTCATTATTTATGAAAATTTACATAAATTTTAGAGCGATTTTCTTCTTGTTGAGGTGTTTTAATAGCTAGCCAAGCTTATTTATATAATTAAACGCTTTTAGCACAATTCCTATCAGTTGTTTCAATTTGGAATCTTTCTTTCACATTTGCGTATAATGGTGTTAAATTAACTTAATTGTTAAATTAGTTAACTGTTAAATTAGCTCATATTTTTCTTCGGCTCCCCCTTTATTTAAAAAATATTCGAGGTTTATATAGGGTGTGAGCATATGTCTTTTTGATAATCATTTCTGTTGAAGCGAATCATGTTTAACTATCGTCAAATACATTTAAATTGAAATCTCAATATTATTCAAACTATAAATGTAAAAAGAAACATTTTTATAAATATATATACATAGTGGTATAAATAAATAACTGACATTTTATTTAGAACTTTTTTTTACGATACCTTATAGGAACATTAATTTGATTTTCATTAATTGATTTTAATCTTGTCCGATGTTATTATTAATCATGTGATGTTTTTCCACTGTTATTACTAAAATTAATGTTTAAAATTCATTGAGTCATAGATCTATTGCTTAGAGTAATAATTTTGTTTCTAATATACTGCATACCATTATAAATTACAAAATGATGTAATTATTTTTTTGCTATAATTATCATAACAAACTATATTCTTGTAATTACTGTCTCCATTAACTTTGTATCAAGACTTTAAAGATTAAGGTAACTATCAACTGAAGAAGAAGAGATGAATGATTATTGTGTTAATTAAGCCAATGCAATTAATTATATAATTATTATTTGTAGTTTGTTATGAATGTAGCTCGGATGTTGCAATGTTTAGAGAATTACATGCAATTCGTTGAATTCATGAAATGAAATTGTAGCAGTGCTAGATGATGTTATAATATTACAGCTTTTACGATATTACTTTTATGCTCATGATGTCATAGGTTTAATTGAATTCTATAATTAAATATATTCATTCCGGTACATGTATAACTTTCAAATAATAATAACTAATGGTGTATTAAATCATTATGATAATTAATTCTGTATTGTTTAATTTTTACTTTTACTTCCTCGTCCGAATAAGGAAGGTAGAGAAAGTCATATAATTAACTAAACTAATATTTCAAGATCCGACTAAATAACTCGTTTTTTGATACTTCGTATATTTATTTTATTTTAATTCGTCATACGTATTTATATTAAAGTATTTTCGCTTTGACAAGCTGGTTAGCTGAATAACTATACTTTCAATGCAGACTTGTATGATTTGAATAATAAGTTGTACTCGTTACAGTCGTTATTTATTATCCAAAATCTTTATTGTAGAAAGATAATCCGGGTGGTGACAATAAAGGTATCAAAATAGTACAAGAAAACTATTTATTTATAACCAACGTTTCGTCACCCTTCTAGGACATCGTCTGGGCTAAATGAAAAAAAAAAAAAGATACAAACATTTTAGAATAAACAAAACATTAAATAAAAATATTTCAAAACAATTGTTATGTTCATAAAGTATATATAGATATTGATTATAAAAAATTTTAGTCGTCCGCTGTGTTTCAATCTGACAGCTGATTACTCCTATGTTTTTAGTTTATTTTTATCATATTATTATACCCCACCTATACGATATCTACTATTTGTAATGAGTAGTCTCCTACCATTTATTAGTCTAGATCTGTATTCAAAACTTTTCCCAGTCCGCCTATATGTATACTTTCCTATATATTGTTGTTATCAATTATTTTTATATAATTCATAAACATTAAAATTGTTTTGAAATGTTTTTATTTTAATATTTTGTTAATTCTAAAATGTTTGTATATTGTTTTTATTTCATTTAGCCCTGACGAATCCCTGCGAAGTGGGGCGAAACGTTAGTTAACAATAGTTTTCTTATACTGTTTTGATACCTTTATTGACCACCACTCGGACTGTCTTCCTACAATCTATCGTAATTCATATGGTCAACTATCTTTTTCCAATACAAAATCTTTATTATTCATTTAATATCATTATTTAATCACCAGTAAGGAATGATAAAATATTTATTGCACAAAACTGTGCTGAAAATTATTTTCTCAAGTAATGTGTATGGATGTTAAATTATACATTTAGAACATATATAACTAATTATTAAAAAAAGTGATCATATCATTTTATCTAATAATCTAATCCGTTTTTTTACTTTTCTGAAAATTGTATTTTCTAGAAATAATCTTTTTATTTGGAACATGTTAATTTGGAAATTATGGCCAAAGAAATTATCCTACAGTAAACATTAAAAATTAATGTACGTAGGACCTCCTTCTTCTGTTTTTGTTTATAGGTTAAAAGTTGTAATGAACGCGTTTAAACGTAATTTTTGTTCAATTGTGAAGAAAATATCTTTTTAGGCGAGATGTTAGTAAAGGTATAGCTTACCTTTAAGTGTGAATAAAGGGGAAAAATCATCTATTTCAGTGGATTATTTCAAACACATAGTTCTAAAAATAGTAATTTGTTTTTAAACAGTACTAAATCTCACAAGTCGCTATCATCCCATACATTCCACCCAGACCAAAGAGCACGTGGCCAATTCGTAACAGGAAAGCCGCAGCTAACCAAATCTCCTTAAGCCTGATTGGACCTAATGAAGCTGAAGTCCTTCTTTGACTAATAAGACTTCTAAACATTCCTCCTCAGTGCATCACTCATACCATTGACTGGGTGACTCATTTAACCTAAAACATTAAAATTAACGGTTCGCTAATCCGCGCTGATACATCCTAAAAGAGCATTTTATGAAGAAAAGTTAAATCATTAAAATTCATTTATTTCTTCATTTATAACATTCCAAGTATTGAGATTTATAATCTTGTTTGTGTTGAGTTGTTAGCATTGGGTCATTTAGAATCGTAGCCTAGCAAAGCTTGCTCCTTAATTCCGCTTTTAAATAACAGATTTGTATCCCAAATATAGTTTTATATTATACTATATCTATACTGGCTTGTTTTTGTGCCTAGGTGCACAGATGGTATTTTTCTGATGTATAGAAAATATAGAATAAATAAATCTCGTGAATGCATTATATAATTTTTTTTTAATTTATTTATTTAATGCAATTTACAACTCTACACAATAATACAATAAGTAAATATGTTGTATGTTTCATATACACTTGAAAATCTTGGATGGAACCACCTGGTTATTAATAACCACCATTGGTGGTACTTCAAACATTAATTTAAATTAGAAGGTCCCGTGGCTATCTTCTTTTCAGACGCCGGAGGATTATCAGGGATTGTTAAGGATGAAAGATTAAGAATTAATGGGTTAGGATGGTTAAGGAGTTTGGAGTGAATAGACGTTTATCTGTTTTGGGCCAAATCTACAACGATTGGGATATCAATGTCTGAATGAGGTTATTTCTAACGTAATAAGGAGCATCAAGGATTTTGCGTAGGATTTAGGATTGGATGCGGGAGGAATTTGATGGTTTGGTGGAGCTACAGAGCTCAATTCCATATGTCCAAATTGGTCTGATTATCGTAGTGTATACTAATTTTTTGTAGTGAATAGGATTTTTTTTTCGCACCCTCCATTAATAAGGAAAAGGAAAGTAGGGTACATGCAAAAATGTTTAGGTTGATGTTATGCATCCTTTTACTACCAGGTGTATTATAAGATATTGATTCTATTGTGCACTGTGTGTGTATAGTCGAAGGCGCCAAGTGCGCGTTGATACTATGTTGAGCGGGGAGGGTCCGCTTTGCTGGTGGTGGTGATATTATATTTAGGTTGCAGAGCCCAAACCTCTTCCCACGGTAAGAACATTTACCAAGGGGACATCTCCTTGCCATCTCCCAGGTGGTGGTGGAGGGGCAATATCCCGAAACAGTGGGTTGGTGCATAGTGAATAGGAAGTTTAGAGCGTTTGTCAAGTAAGTGTCGTAGCAATCGGATTCTACGAGCAGTTTCTTGTCGTTTCAGTCTTATGTGTGGATTCCAAGTAAGTCTCTTGTCAAAATGGAGTCCTAAATTTCGAATCTGTTCAACAGGCGTTAGTGGAGTATTTAGAAAGGATACTGTAGGACAGAAGGGTAGAGGCTTATGACGGAGAGTAATGGTGATCTGATGGGATTTGTCAGGATTTATTTTGATTCTCCAGTTTTGACACCACTCTTCAATAGATGTTAACTATAATCTGATTTAAGAATTTAAATTTTATGAAGGAAAGTTTAATCTGGGAAATTCATTTATTTCTCAGTCTCTCAACATTCCAAGTATAGAGATATATAATCTTGTTTGTGTTGGTTTGTTAGCATTGAGTCGTCTAGAATCGTAGCCTAGCACTGAGTCGTTCAGAGTCGTAACCTGGCAAACCATGCTGCTTAATCCCGCTTTTAAATAAAAGATTTATACCCTAAATATAGCAATACTGGATTGTGGTTTGGGTCTAGGTGCGTTACAGGTGCCTTTTTCTGATGAATAGAAAATAAAGAATAAATAAATCTCTTGTATGCAGTATGAATGAATGAATGAAATATCCTTTTCTTTACGGAAAAATTGGAATTATACAAAATATAATATAAATATTTACATTTAAAAATATATAGGCCTTCCCTTTAGGGAGTAATAGTCAGCACTTCCCGGGGTGACCAGCCCTATTGGGAGGCGATGTGCAGTATATACAATATATTTATTAATTTAACTATAATTAAGAATTTACATTTCAAACTGTTTGACTTGCGGATTGATATCATTTCTGTAACTAGTGTCATTTCTGTAACTGATTTATATATTTTTTTTCACCTGAAATACGAGAAACTGCTTACAATGTTTTGTTTCTCGATGATTCTCATTTTACTTTGCTTATATTTTAAGCAGTTTTTATGCCTATTTTTAAGGAAATTTGTAATTAATTTAGGAAATGTCCAGTTCCTAAATTAATTACAAATTTCGTCCTCCATATTTATATTATTATGTTAAAAATTATCATTGTAAAATAATTCTAGTTCCATAATGAAAAATAGTTTCCATCAGATCAACAAGTTCTGATGATAATAAATAACCGAAACCTATAGTCAAGTTGATATTATTAAAAATTAAATTGTTTTAACTAAGAAGAAAACAAACGGCTTATATTTCTCAGTATTCTATCCGATCAAATTGAGAGTCATTAGTTTGAAATGCACAATCCACTAACTACTGCAACCAGTGGATTTACCTATTAGGACCACAAGAACCCGACCTAAGGTGTACAATGGCAAGATGCATAAAAAATATTTGTTAATACAACAAATAAATAAACAATTACTAAATATTACAAAGTAAATGTTTAAGGGTGGAAGAGTGCTACTACGCGATCAAATTAAAAACTGTCATTGTAAGATCATTTTCTTGAAAAAAAAAAAGTCTGACTGATCGAACTTTCCGATATTTTGAAAACGTGTAAAATCTGTTAGATGTAGGCCTTAAGGTGCGTCCGAACGTTAAATTCGGCCGAGAATGCAACAAAATTTCTCAATATCTCTTAACTTTTAATTCTGTTTAATATATTCGATACAGATAGATATTCTTCACGACTTCTATGGTCTACTTATGGTTCTAGAGTTCATAAAATGTACTATAAACAAACTGTTCCGAACTATCATACTGCCAAAGGCTCCCGTATGTTAGCCATAAAGCCTTCTAGAAGAACGCCGATGGTAAATTAAAAGCCATATTCCATGAAGAATGTTTTAAGTTAGCTTTCTAGTGTAAGTCTGTACTAGGTGAATTCCAAAGCAATGAGTCATAAATGAATTGTTTTCATACACTTATAAAAACTCAAAACGATTAAAGATTAAACTATTTAAAACTACCTCAAATATAAGCAGATACATACAGAAGATACATTAAAATGAGAATCATCAAGCAAAAAAAAAATGTGTACAGCTCCTAGTGTCAGGTGTAACAGATACTGAAAAAAAAAAAAATTAAAATGCAGAAGTTCACTTCAAAAATTACTGATCATCATAAATAAATATTCTTTATGAATTTATCAAAAATTTCGAATTTATCTTTGTATTGAAAGATTTAATGATTTGGTGAGGAATTATGTATTTTTATTTTATATTATTACTCGCAGTGCTGAATTACACGTACAAAAAAAAAAAAGTTATATGCATGATAACCAAAATGAATACTATTCCGCGAAGATTTTTAATAATCATGTATGTCATCTAAAAGCCTAAAGGCCTTATGACCTTCTTATATTCTAGAACAGACGTTTGGAGAGTTGCCAAAAAGAGGCTCATACACTACGTTTTCATATTCGAGTAACATTAAAATATTAATATAACACCTATTCATTCAATTGTCTACGCCTTTTATCTTCAGTTAATAGTTTTCTAAAATATATCGGGGTTAAATATGTCGACAGTTAATATTTTACATCATTACTTGAAAAACGGTTAGCTTCTATAGGTTTGCAGTTTCTATTTAAAATTATTGTCCATTGTATTTAGAAACCATAAATTATATTCCAACTAGAGAAGGTTCAATTTTGATGAAATGATAAATTCATTATTTCTATTTGATATAATTTTTGTATGTTAGTATGAATTGTTTTTAGTTTGGTATAGGCTAATTTTTATTAGA
Organism: Halyomorpha halys; assembly: GCF_000696795.3. Classification (NCBI taxonomy): domain Eukaryota; kingdom Metazoa; phylum Arthropoda; class Insecta; order Hemiptera; family Pentatomidae; genus Halyomorpha; species Halyomorpha halys. The sequence goes on along the minus strand of NW_027116002.1, from coordinate 348,444 downwards.
GCATGCTTCCGATATTGGGTTAGTATGTAACTTATGGTTTACAGTACCAGAGAGCCGGTTATGTCCGTGCAGCTTTGGACGAGGGATGTAGACTACGCGGTTCGGAACGGTATGGTTTCAATTGCCACCTCGGGAGATAATATTTATTTCTTCACGGTTTCGAGATATCAATCATGACATTTCCATACTCCACATCTCCTTGATGTTATTCCTGCCGGATTTTCAAACTTCCGTCTGAACTCCTAATCTCTTAGCACAATCCACTTCCACTCCTAACCATCCCTATGAAATTCTCCGTTGGTTGAAACGGTAGTGGCCCTGAGACCTTTTGTGAATATGTTCTGTTGTCCTGGTAATGATATACGGTAGTCGTAAACGACTACAACGTATACGACTCTAACGCTCTCTCATCCAGTCTCCACCGGTTTTCAATAACAGTGACGTGGCAAGTAGAGAAGCGCAATCCTACTTTATCTTTTACATGAGGGCTGCAAATTTTGGTTCGGAGTTCCTATGGCTGATTGTATGTAGATTTGAATGTATTTGAAGTTGGAATTATTTAATTTTTTTTTTACTTTGTATTTTAACTATTTTAATATTACGTATTAGTATTTATTATTATATTGTTTTATTTAGCTTCATAGCTTAATAAGGTTATCTTGGTGTGTAAATAAAAGTCCAGCGTGGGCTAAAACCTAAACAGAGTCGTGTATTTTGGTTGAAAGCGAAATAAAATCGAGAAGAGACATTAAAGTTTTCCACATAGAGAAGAAAGAATAACTAAGGATTAAGGAATAACTACACCCATGTACCGAAGAGGTCACACAGAAGAAGTGGGTCAGGATTCGCAATGGTCATGAAAAAGATTGTTGCCCAGTCCGAGGGCTAAGGGTCGGGGTACTTTACGACCACGAAGCCCGCCAGCCGGTTGTTATTCTTTCTTCTCCCATCGGCTTTATGGTTTTGGGCTCCAACGGCCGCCTTCTCTTCGCTATAGAGGCACCGTTAGCTTTCTTAAAACGAAAAACGTTTTATTATGTTACTAAATTTTACGTAGCGTGAAAATGGTTGGAAGGGAAAAAAAATGAGGTTTAGGTGATATTAGGAGGACGATGGACTGCTAAAAACAAAAATAAAAGAGCCAGTAAAAGAATCATTTTATGAACATAATTAAACGTGCAGTTTAATGTTTGTAGTTTTTGTTTTGCTTTTTAATTTTAGAGACCAGAAGTTCAGAAACGAATTTTATAATTATTACACTACATCACATTTTTACCAAAAATATGGTTGTAGTAGTATTTATTGATTAAGAAATACATACTTACGTACTCAATACTCACCTGAAGCCCGTCTAAAGCCGTAGAAACATTATAAATTGGTTTCTTTTGGTCGATGAGTGAGAAGGGATCACTCTGATGGTGAACATTCTGAAGCTCACTATGTCACATAAAAGTTGATACTCGACCCTTCAAAAGTTTGAATGGAAAACTTTTTAGTTTTGGACTTGGAAGAAAAAAAAAAATTTATTTGTAAATCGGTTGTTATGGAACATTATTTATTTCAACTACCGAACCAGTGAAGGGGTTTACTTTCTTTATCCAGATCCAACATTACCACTGAGTCCACCAAATAATGAGTTGAATAAAATATATTATCAATAGGTTATTGTTATCTATAAGTGAAGTTAAAATTGAGAGATAACTATTCCTTAGGAGTGCAATTAAAGTTTATAGTTTCCGTTTCAAAATGGAAAATCATTAAATCACCAAAACCTATAGTTTAGAAAAATATTTGGACACGAATCGGTTAACCACAGTGTTCAGGCCGAAATATAAAAATCGAACTTGCTAACATTATCAAGAAAATACTGATATTGAAGGAAATATCTGCGCTATATTATGCAACATTCCAACTTGCTTCTAGTCCCTAAACCCAGCCAGAGGTACAAATGATAGTCGTTTATCTAAAGAACACCTACCCCATAGAAGAACCTGAAAAGACCGACGAAACACCCTACGTAACGCGTTTTTCGGTTTCGCCACCAAATATTGGACACCGCTTGTTCCATTTCTTTCTTGCTCACGAAGAAGCAGTTCACTTCCATTCTAGGTCTTCCATGAACATTGCGAACTTGCGTCACGGTCTTGCGCAAGCTGAAACTAATTTTCCACGCTCCTCGGAAGACCGTGCTACTTCCGCTCTGACGTCACCACTCTCCCTTAGCCACAGGGAAAGTGGAGTCACGGTCACCTTCTCTGACATCATCGAAGGTTTCCATTAAACTAGATATTTTATTTCAAGCACATATGTATGTGTTACATCTCTTATTACATATTTAGATACACTTAAAGTATTATTTGCTAAACACTTTTGTTAACCAATTTTAATTTTGTTCTTTTGTTTTTAAGGACGGTTGTTATAATTTCCTGTATTTGTTACGTCCATTTGAGATTTAACTGTGAAGTTTAGAGGTCACGTATATTTATCCTCATATTATTATCCCAGTAGCATTTTAATAAACCATTGAAGCACGGTATATGGAATCGTAAATTTTAGTAGATTAGAAATGGACATTCGTTCCATGACTAAATCTCGACTTCGAGTAAGTTTGAGGTCCCGAAAACAACTATCGGAGGATAACAGCGCGAAATCCTGCTGATCCGTCATAAATGAATCCGCGAAGAGGACATCTTGCAAAAGGAAAGGTAATTCGAATAGTGCCCTCGACCAACTCTTGGGCCATTATATGTAGAAAATGTCCTTAGTCCAGTATCATAGCGAGTGGAGTCCTTGTCGCCTCTGTGTTACTATGAACACCACTCGTGAAATTTACCGGCAAATCGAAGTTATCTATGGATCAAATGTCACAAAAGTGCAGCTTACATGTCTTATAAAACGTGCTTAATAATGAATTTATAAGAACGAAAAATATAAAAAATCTCCTGCTAATGGCATAAGCGGTGATCCTTCAAAAAAACTAAAGCAAACTCTGGTAATCCTTCCAAACTTTTGAACTTAATATTAGGATGTTTTAAAACCTTGGAACAATATAAATGTTATGACATCGGGATTCATGACCTTCCCGACATATAATAGATTACCACATCCGGATTTCTCTTTTTAAATATTTAAATAATAAGCTGCCATAATTACTTCTAACACAATGTATTGGGTCATCAATTTTGCAAATATTCATTACTGTATATTCAAAAGTAGACCTTAAGGTATTATAGTAAAAATAAGGTCTCTTACCTTCACAACGGTTTTCTATAACTTTGGAGTATTTCCACTCAGCTTTAGTAACATTTAGTCTTCATAATACTTTATTATAGTAAAATCGTTTTCCATTTCCTACACGAACACAAAAACATCCCAAATATGGGTAGTGAGGAAGCTGCATTTAAATAATATTGCGTGATTTCTTCAACGCTATTCCAGCCCATGATTCGATGAATCACGGAAAAAACCTTTCATAAGATTTTATTAAACAATACGATGTCGATTAACAATAGTGTAGACGATGAATTGGAGAGACGTTAATTGGACAGTCATTAATTGAAAATTTAGACATTGAAGGCTTAATTTTTCAAACGATAACCTCATTTAAAAAAAAAATTCATTATTTTTCAACATTTCATGTAATTGAAAAGTCTCCTATTTTAACAGCATTTCATTTCAGGAGGATAAACGGCGGTTTTAATTGTGCTTGTTTATTAATGATTACCTCATTACGAAATGGGACATATTTTCTGTTTATATATAACGTACACACAAGGTATTAATAGAACCCACTAATCATTAATCATGACACTTTAAGAACCTTAATTACTGAATTAAGTGCTAGGCTACCAAGGTATCAGGAGAACACTGATCTTACATTCTAAAAATAAATATATGTAGTCGCTCAAAAGTGTTACATGGTGTTAACTATAATGGACCACTTTGATGTGCTCAATCATTCTAATTATCACGAGAGTGTATTGAAACCAAATCACAATTTAGTCTCAAATCAGCATACTTCTTACAATAAAATGAGGCACAGGAACATACATAACCTTCTGTAATTATGAAATAAACAGCGGCAAAAATAAGGGAAATTCATCCAATAACGAGAGGGGAATCGGAGATTGTCAGAAATAATTGGTCAGATTTTCAATATATAATTCCAGTATTGAATCGTTTTCAAATGCAACAGGTCAAAAACCATCCCACAAGCCCAAGATTGGTAGCTGAATCAGAGCTAACCCCGAAGGAGGAAGATCAATCAGGCAGTTATTCATGTAGCAAATATACTCAACAATTGTGAAGCAACGCAGAACTAGGCTTACATCCAACAGAATTTAAACCCCAACATTCCTACATCATTAGCAAGCTCTAGCAAATCATTTGGATTAATTATCTACTTCATATATCTTGGGAGGGAACTAAATTCTTTTTAAATTCATTACAAGCTAAAAGATCTAAATGAGATATAGAAGATATATTCTTGATAAAAACTACAACGAAAAATTAAAATCCTGGGGTTACAAAATATAAATATGTTTTATGGTTGAAAAATAAAAGGAAATACAAATTAAAAGATTTCTTGATAATGTACCATATTATACAATAAAAGAATAAAGTAGTAAGCTTACTTATATTAGTGTAAGTATGAAAGTAAGTTACATTTAAATTTAAAAATGAAAATGAACGAAATTAAGAAAAAAAGTATTATTTATTATTCACAACTGTATCAAAAATATAGTCAAGTAAATTTTATGTTAGATATACAATGTTGTGGATATGCGAAGACTAACTATTGATGAAACTCCAGTAACATTTATAGAGGAGAAGATCTCGAGGCCAAGTTCTTTTCAAACGCCTAGAAGGATTATCAAGTAAGCGAAGAAGCCAGACAGGAAACAAGTAGGTTTGGGTGGTTAGGAAGTTTATAATGGAACAATTGGTGTCTGGTTCTGGTCATATCGGCAATATATGACACATTGAGATGTATGACTTGATTTGTGACAAAGTTAAAAAGATCTTTAAGGGTTTTTGATTGTAACGATTGAAAACGAGAGGAATTCGATGGTTTAGTGGAACACCAAAGCTCGAGTCTGTAGGTCATTATTACAGTCATATGAATGAGTCTTTTTTAATGAATTGGAAGTTAAGACCGTTTGACTAGTATTTGTTGTAATGGTCGGAATTAACAAGCAATTTCTTGTCTTTTAAGTCTTTCATGAGGATCGGAAAAACTAATTTCAGATTCTGAAATTTATATTTAATGGATTCATTAAAATGCATGTATTTTAAAGTTTGTCCTGTTTGATATCCCCTACAAACTGGAAACAAGAAAAATCAATAAGTTGCTATACAACCTATTTCAAATCCTTTTATTTATGACAGACTCTATAAAATGTATTATTTTTTTTATTTTAGATATTATTATATTTACAATTTTAATTGTTTTAATGTGTGTAAGTTCAATATAAAGGAAAATGTTTGATATTAATAACCTATGTAACGGGAATCGTGTTGTTTTTTGAAATGTTAATTGTTGGTGCATTTATAGAAGGAGGAGCTTATTCAATCACATGAAATTTTCAAGACGGGGAAGTAGTTTACTATTTGCTATATTATGGTTTATATACATATACATATATTATATATATTTTAGCATGAAAACCTTATGAATGATGTAGGATGACGCATACCATGGGATGATGAACTGAATCCTATGCTGTAATAACGTTTTATTTGTTAAAAATCACGCATGGTGGGTTGGTCTGCTCTGGTTCTCATAGCATCTATTAATTAAGTAGGGCTTCGTGACTACCAAAAGTTGGGAAACTTTGTATTTGTTTAAGGATTGCGAAAATGTTTCGTTTTCAGAATCAAAAAAGTTTCGTCTTGAGTTTAGACGTCAATATCACAATTTTTTACATCATTGTTTTCTTACATTTATTTTATTTCATATATTGCATTAAACTATAATTTAGTTAATGATTCAATTAAAATGCTGAAATCATAAGAGTGTCATTGTTTGGGACAAAACGTTCATCATTCATAACACGAAATAATAGTTCGACTTTATTTGGCCTGTCTTGCACAATATAAAAATTTTTCCATACAACAATAATCTAACCTATGACAGTTGCATTTGGTGGGAATTTTAAGGTATGATTTGAAGTTACACTCACCTCCTTTCCTTCTTTCTTTTGTAATATTCATAAATAATTTATAAAAAGGTTCTTTTTTATAAAATTTACTTGGAACTTTACCAACTCAGAAATGTGCAGAGGAAATAATTAATGGAAAACGTTTCGATATTAATTTGTCTTCTGGATTTTCTAGTTTACCATTTTGAATTAAATACGAGCCTAATCGAGTTTATTCTTCACTTTACACTTCATGGTTTATTTCCATTAAAACTACCAAGATATTGTTTTTAGAGCCCCAAACCCATCTTACTTTTCTCAATATCAAAACCAGTTCGTTGTGGGTAGAGAGGGCCGGTAGATGTGAACCGAAGGTTCTTGAACCCAGATTTTGAATTTATTTAGGTTTTGTTCGATTTCTGAAACAATTGTAAATTATGGGACTGGTTCTAAATTGTGGGACAGAACTCGATTAGGACACACTAATGTGGTTTTGCAATTCTACAAGGATATATTGTTGTTGTTCTATTCTTATAAGATATTATTATATCGACAATACAAATTACAAATGCTGAATGGCGATACTAATGCTGTAGAATGCTAGTAAATAGATTAATTATAAATAGATAATTATCAATAATAACAATATATTGTATTGCGTATTTGCATGAAAAAAAAATCTTTCAATTAAATCTTTATTTATTTTATTATTTCCATTCAGTCATAAGTTATATGTAAATTAACATAGCCAGGGTACACTTATTTTTTTTCAATTATTTTATTTCATTAGCATACTGGACTATGTTGTAAAATAATTGAAGTCAGGTATACACAATAATATTTCAAAATATATACTTGAAGAAGTTTGTCGGGGGGTGCGGTCAGCAAAGAACAACATAAATAAACAAAACCATATTTATTTATTTTATGCCGACGTTTCGACCTGAGTTTCA